>NW_022631030.1:3994392-4220084 GCF_010015895.1 Lontra canadensis
ATGATCCCAGGGTCCTGGGATCGAGCCCCGCATCAGGCTCTCTGCTCCGAGGGGAGCCTGCTTCCTCCTCTCTCTCCCTGCCTGCCTCTCTGCCTGCTTGTGATCTCTGTCAAATAATAATAAAAAAAAAATCTTAAAAAAACAAACAAACCCTGGACACAGAGATTTATAGCAGCTTTGTTCATGATTGGCAGAACCTGGAAAAGCAACCAAGATGTCTTTCATTAGGTGAATGGCTACACCATGGTGCATCCAGACAACAGGGTATTATTCAGAGCTACAAAGAAATGAGCTGTCGAGCCGTGAAGACATGGAGGAAATGCGTTTGCATGTTGTTAAGCAGAAGTAGCCAGTCTGAAAGGCTACAGGCTGTCTGACTCCAACTAGATGACATTCTGGAAAAGGCAAAACTATGGAGACAGCAAAAAGGTCTGTGGTTGCCAGGAGCTGGAGGGGGAAGGGAGGGATGGACAAAGACGGAGTATGGAAGATATTTTGGGCAGTGGAACTACTCTATATGACACGTAACTGTGGCTACATATATTTTACATTTGTCCAAAACCGAAGAATGTACAATGTCAAGACTGAACCCTAACGTAAACTATACTTCGAGTGATGACAAAATCAATACAGGGTCATAGATTATTATGACTATACTACTCTGGTGGGGGATGGTGACAGTGGGGAGACGGTGCTTGTCTGGAGCCAGAGGGTATATGGGAAGTCTCTGTACTTTCTGCTCAATTTTGGTGTGAACTTGAAACTGCTCAAAAAGATAGTCTATTGGGAAAAAAAAAAAAAAAAAAGACTTTCAGGCTTAAAACTTGTCTGACCTGTTTAGCCTTTAGAGAAAAACATCTTAGATATGTAAGTGATTCATGACCGGAGTGATCTTCCTTTGGTAAAATATGGTTCCATCAAGACTGATGAACAACCTAAATTCGTTGTGCTGGTGAATTAATTGAGTGGTGAATGTCTAGCAACACGTTCTCCTATCAGAGCAGTTAACAGCGAGGGCTAACAGATCAGAATTAAGTTCAGACATAGCTGTGGGACTTAACACCTGATTGCTTGGGTCCGTAACTGCAAACTGTATGAACTGTCAACTGTCAACTTATTTATTTATTTAGTTAGCTAGCTAGTTAGTAAGTAGGCTCCACACCCAAGATGGAGCTTGAACTCACAACCCTGAGATGAAGTCTCATTGCTCTATTGACTGAGCCAGCCAGGAGCCCCATGAACTGTCAGTTTCTTATTTGCAAAATGCGGTTGTCATCTTAAAAAGTGATTGTCACCTAAAAAAGTCTGGGACATAGAGGTCCAAAAAATGTCAGCGGAAAAATAAAACCAGTTTTGTTTTCATGAAAAAACAACTTAATACATATGAATCTCAACTAAGTCCGAAATGTTAATATTGTGGTGGTACCAGTGTATGTAATGTTGAGATTCAAACTCCTCTTAAAAATTTTCTCTAATAAACATGGAACTGTCTATACTCAGGAAACAAACGTTTAAAAAATCACAGCACAGGGGCGCCTGGGTAGCTCAGTGGGTTAAGCCTCTGCCTTCAGCTCAGTTCATGATCTCAGGGTCCTGGAAGCAAGCCCTGCATCGGGCTCTCTGCTCAGCAGGGAGCCTGCTTCCCCCCTCTCTCTCTGCCTGCCTCTCTGCCTGCTTGTGATCTCTGTCAAATAAATAAATAAAATCTTTAAAAAAAGAAAATCCCAGCACAAGGGATGCCTGGGCAGCCCATTCGATGAAGTGTCTGCCTTCACCTCAGGTCGTGATCCCAGGGTCCTGGGATGGAATCTTGCATCAGCCTTCTTGCTCAACAGGGAGCCTGCTTCTCCCTCTGCCTGCTACCCCCCACCGCCGTTTGTGCTATCTGACAAATAAATTTTAAAAACTTTTTAAAAAGTCATGGCACAAAAACTGTAGAAAAGAATATTTTATTGAAACAGTTTCTCAATTAACAATGGACCAAAGTACAATTTGACTCAAACCTGTCCAACCAGCCTCAACTGCTAGTGAAAGAACTCAAACATACAGGACGGGGTGGGACCCTGCGGTCTTATTTCTGCCAATGTGGCAAAAAAAAAAAAAAAAAAAAGAAAAAAAAAAAAGGACAGAAGACAGACACAACCAGATTCCCCCTTACCCTGGGAGCTGGGTGGCAGCTGTGGCTCCTGCTCCATTCGGGATACGGAGGGTAGGCTCCCCAACATGGGCACGGTGGGTCAAGAGCCCCCATCTCAGCAGAGCAACTCAAGAAAGGCAGGCCAGCCCCTACCCCCTTCCGTCCCCCACAAGGCCTGTCACGAAAAGGGCGAGGTGGCCTTTTTACATTCACACCACGGCCTCTCCTTTTCCCAGGGTCTTGGGATAGGGGCTCACAGTAGAAAGCACATTTTGGTCAGCCCAGGGGGCTAGGGGGCCAGGGAAAGGCTATGTCTGGGTGGGCAAAAGAGGAGAGAGCAGGGGGCCAAGAGTCATAGGGACATGGAGGGACAGGCTACTGGGCCAAGGCAGACTCCCGACAGTGCTCGCAGGAGGCGGGCATCCCACGCAGGCCGATCTGCACTCTCCTGTGCCCGAGAGCCTGCAAGTGGGAGCTCTGGTTTTTCACACATGTCCCCACAGAGGTGGCTGGATTCCCTCCTTCGCTTTCTCCCTGCCTACTCTGGCCACCGGAGGGGGGACTGCTGGGGGGGGGCGGTGCACAAGCAGGTGGGGATTAATCAAGCTTTGCTGCAGCCTGCCCGGATGGAAGGGCTTGGGCAGGAGGCAGACGGCTGCCTAACTTGCCACAGGAAGGCAAGGAAACCATGGGAAGAGGAGTCACTGGGGATGAGGCCTTTTAGGGAAAGACAAGACCGTGGAGAAGAAAAGAGCAGAGATAGGCACTCAGAAACCAGACCTGGTAACCAAGGCTCTGTAGACACTGGCCCCTGTAGGGCGGACTTCGTGGTGGAAGAGGGAGCGGGAAGGACAGAGAAGACTGGAGACTCTCTAATATCCCAGGGCATCCCTCCCCCTGCCAGTTCCGTTGACCCCTCACGGTCAATCTCTCACCTACCCACAGGCAAAGAATTAAGACATAATAGTGATTTTCCCCAAATTAGGGCCTGGATGGGTAGGGAACCAGGGGTGGGATTAGGAAATCGAGCAATTTCAGTTTTTACCACAGAACCACTGTAGAAGGAACTGGTGAGCTGTCCCTTCCGTCCCCTTCTCCACACCTCTGATCAAGGTGAGAGAAAAGGAACTGAAGCCTGTGAGGGCAGGAGCAACCCCTCCCCCGACCCTCGATGTTTAATAAATAGAGGAGGTAGGAGAAGGGGGCGGGATGAATGGGAACCGGGGGTTATAGTTCATCATTTTTCAAAGTTGGCTTCTGTCCTGTTGGCTGTTCCTTCTGTTCCGGTTCCGCTGGGAGTGGGGAAGAGCAAAGGGATGCCAGCAGGTGAAACCGAGGTGACCTGGCCCCATTCTGTGCATATCCCCCCCCCACCACCCCAGGACCTCCCAACCAGGCTTCCCAGGTGGCCCCAGTTCCACGCTCACCTGCTCCAGGACCTCCCAGCTCCAGAGGCTGAGCATCTGCCGGTTCAGATCCTGCTTTGGGGAAGGAAGAGGTTAGCCTCTGCAGAAGGGAGGAAGGGGCTAATGGAGGGGTTAGGAAACTTTTTCTGTAAACAGCCAGACAATAAATGTTTTAGGAGCTGTGGGCCACAGCAATTTTGTGTGTGTGTGTGTGTGTGTGTGTGTGTGTGTCTAATAACCTAAAAATGTAATGGTCTTTCACAGCTTGTGGACCTTCCAGAAACCAGCTGTGCCTGCCAGTGTGCCAACCCTTAGGTTAAGCAACAGCCATATTCCCAATCACTTTCCCCAACTCACGAGTCTCTTTCTCAGGTTCTGAAATGGGCTGTGCGTCTTCAGTCTGGCCTGGAAGGAAACCAGGGGTAAAATGTAGTCCCAGGAAGGAGAGGCTTTCTTCCCGCCCAGTAGCACCCACAGTGGGCACCCTGCCCTCACCTGGTGGAGGGATGACCTTTTCCGCTTGGTCACTGGCATTGAGGGGAGGCTCTGCCCGGGTCCCGTTCTTGTCCTTGGGTCGGGGCCGGGGCTTGGTAAACTTGGCCTTATTGAGCAGATACTGCACCTCACGGTCCAGGGCCATCATCTTGGCCTCAATGTCTTTTGAGAGCAATACAGGCTTCTCTGTGGCGGGAAGTTTGGCCTGCTCGGCCATGGTCGCATTCTTCCAGGCCTGTGGGTGAGGACAGGACAAGCTGAGAGCTAGCCCTGGAGCCTGCAGGCATCTGCCCCAGACGAAATACACCCCAACCAGCCTCAGACTCTGCCCTCAGATCACAAACCATTCCACTCTACCTGGCTGTCAGCCCCACAAGGGGAGGCAGGCTCCTCAAAATAGCATCCAAGGCTTTCCACAAAGGAGTCCCAAACTACACGCTTGGAACCGACTACAGCCGAACCTCTCGATTATTCCCTTGTCTCTGCGCTTCTAGAGCTCTGATTCAAAGACGTTCCCCACATATCCAAAAGGGAAGCTTCTGCTTCCTGTGACCAATCCTCCTCACCTCCCCAAACCCAGGCCCACTTGCTGAGTGCAGCTCAAGCCCCAGCTCCTCGGAGCTCTAACGTCATGGGAATGGGCTCTGCTGCTACTCCAGTCTGCCAACTCGGGCATGGCCATGACCTTGTTTGGGGCTAATCTGTCATGGCCCCTTCGCAATCAGCTGCGAGGCCAGGAGGCGCTGGCTGCTCAGTCTCCATCACTCGGCATCTCCCATGCTGCCTCGCTCGGACACCTTGCCAGGGCGAGGATCCCCGTGAGAATTTACACCCGGATTACCCAGGTCTCGTTGATAACTTTCTCCAACGTTGTCATCTCCACCTCAGTGAAGATCTGCTCCATCTCTGGGATGAGCCGGGCACCCCTGGAAGCCAGAAAGGAGATGGTGAGCCCAAGAGGAAGAGGGGTCAGGGGTGTGCACGCGGGGCATGGGAAGCTGAAGGACACTGAGGCTCAGCAGGACTGAATTAGGAAGAAAAGCAAAGGGGCTGCTCACTTGAGGAACATGCTGGAATGGTTGAGGAGATTATCAAGGGCAGACAACCGTTCAGGCCACTTCTTGCGCTCTTCCACCCGAAAAAACAACCCATGGCATAGCTTCCTCAGTTCAGTCAGCTTCTCCTTGAGCATCTGAGGGATGCGGGGCGGGAGTGGGCAGAGGCGTTGAAGGGAGGAGAGGCCAGCCCTGCAGCCAGCCCTGCATCCCAATCACAGCTTCGCACCCCAGCTCTCCTCACCTTCTCTGACCCTGGAGAGGAAAACGAGGGCTCGCATCCCACCCACCATGTCCTGGGAGGCCACTTACCATGGTGGTGGCCCCAAAGCCCTCGTCCTCCAGCCAGGTGGAGGCCGCGCTGAGCCTCCCAGAGATCTCCTCACGCTGCTCCTCAGTGGACACTTCCTGGTACTCAGGCTGGTACAGTTTGTCCTAGGGAGGAGCACACAGGCCCAAGCATGCACCGAGCCCCTGAGGGCAAGGCTCACAGAGCCAGACCCTCCTCAGACACTGGGCCCAGGGCAGGCGTGCCTCCTAGCCTACCAACCTGGGTCTCAAAGATAAAAGCTTCCAAGCTGTTGGCAGCTTTTTCCCGTTCCTGCTTCTCTAGGTCTCGGAGTGTCAAGTCTTGGAGTCTGTGGGACAAAAGAATCAAGTATGAAGGAGAGAGCATGTTGAACTCGGACCCTGGGTCAGACAGTTCTTCCCAGGGGAGGGATTCCATACCCTGCCCACACTACACACACCCTACACACACACACACACACACACACACACACACACACACACAGAATTTCTACTCACTTTTTCGCTGAGCGGGCCAGCTCTTCCTCAGGTAAGTCAGGCAGGTCCAGGACCACCAGCTCCACCCCAATCTCCTCTACCATTCTCTGCTTCCGGGCAGGCTTCTGCTTCTTTTCTTCCTCTGGGGCTGGAGGAACGCTCTCAGACCCTGTTTCCTTTTTCTCACTTGGCTTCTAGTGGGGAAAGAGCGGAGCATATCAGGAAAAGCTTAGGCCCTTCTATTCTCCACAGGCAGGGCTCTGGGGACGAGCAACAAGGCAGGCATCTATTCCCTTAGCCCCTGGGGCCACCCTGGCCTTATTCGGCGCCTGCAGCTCACCTGGGCCTCAGACTTTTCTTCATTTTCTTTTTCTGCAGCCTTTTCTTCGTCAGGGGCTGCATCCTCCTTGGGCTCAGCGGGTGGGGGCGGAGAAGTGTCCTCCGCGGGAGCCTCAGCCTCCTCCTTGAGCTCTGCCTGCTCCCCAGGCTCATCCTTGCTCCCCTCAGCAGGGCTTTCCTCCTCCTCCTGGGAAACAATCACAGATGCGCCCCCCCCCCCCCAAGGAAACTGTCACTGTAGCAGAGCCTAAGGCCCAGCCATGCCACATCCCCCAGGCTTACGGCTGCCAGCACAGCGTGGGGGGCAGACAGACGACTGGATGGCAACGGTGGCCTAGTCGGACAAAGGACAAGGGCTTGGAGAGGAGGGGAATGTGCCCTGGATTCCGAGCACACGGGCCGCCTGGAGTCCAGAGGATGGTATGGTTCACTGGGCTGGGGAAGGGGTAGTCTAGCCAGTCCCAGGCAGCAGGAAAGCCCACCCCAATCCCTGCCTCCGCTGCCACTCCTCGGGCACATGCTCCCTCCCCCGAGCTCCCCTGGCTCCATGCTGGCCTCACCTGGACCGCGTCTGTACCGTTCTCTTTAGTGTCTGCCGTTGTGCCCCCTCCGAACAGGCTAGAGATGGTGTTGCCGAGTTCTGTGAGGAAGAAAGCCCCAAAACTCAAAAGGGCCACAGCAGTGACGCCACCTCACCCAAGGGCAAGGCCTGCCCTCCCCCAACGCATACAAGCACCGCCTCCCTCACACACACGCGCACACACGCACACACTCATCTTACTGGTCAGGGTGGATTCCTCCTCAGGGCTGTCCTCCACCAGGGTCTCAAACACAGACTCCACCTGAAAACAGGGTGAAGAAACACACACGCTAAGCCACCTTTCCCCCAGAAATATCCTGTCACTGTGGGCGTCTACTTACGCGCATCTGGGTGACTTACGGTGCTGGCCTAGTCCCTCACCAGCCTCCTTCTACCGGCTCCTGAGCCAAGTCACCTCTGCCCCCTTTGATTATGGGCCCTCTGAAGACAGACTCCTAGCTCCTTTCCCCTGAGCCCTGCACTTCTCTACTCGACTAAAGAATGGACCATTATTTCCCACAGTGTGTTTTAAAAGATATTAACCCCAGACCTACTCTTTGAGAATGACTTACTTAGCCATCTATAGGTCCTGAACTTTACAACACTCATAAGCACTCATAGACCCTGAAAACACCACAGCAGATCCCTGATTAGCTGTGTTTAGAGGCAAGACTTTTCCATTTCCCAAACTCTTCTTGTTTCTTATGTTCTCATACCATGTGGAGGAACCACTCTGGGAAGGCTGGTGGGACCTGGGCCCTTGGCCTGTACCCAGGGCCTCCTTCTGCTCTCACCCTGATGAGGCTGAGCACGCCGCTCTCATCCAGGTTGAAGTGAGCCTTGATGCCCTTGGACTCGTGGTCGGGATACTTCTTGAAGCTCTCACCCACACCTTTTAGCTTCACCGTGGTCAAATTTTGGGAGCCGAAGACCCTGGTTGGGGGACGAGAGAGCCATTCCAGGGAGCTCACCCAGCCTGCCTCCTCCAGCTCTAGATTATGTAGCTTCCCAGCATGAAATATCTCCCCTTTCCTCCCAGAAGATGCTCACCCCAACCCTGACCGCACAGCCTGCTGCCCGCGTCAGCCCTGTGGCCCCAGATCCTCCCTCCCATCCTGACCACCTCCCTCACCGAAGATCCTCGGACCCCAGGAAGCCCAGGTCGCCATAGTTGATGTGAAAGTTGAAGTCGTGGTTGTAGCGGTTAAAGGTGATGACTTTGCGTTGAGGGTAGGGCCCCATTCGGGAGAAGAGAACACGCTTATTGTGCTTCAGGCTGCGAACCCCAGGCTCCTCCTCCACCTCCCTCGTGAACTCCACCTACACAGCAGGCAGAGAGGAGGCACACTGGAGAGCGGGAGCACGTCGGGGGTAAGGGTACGTGGAGAATGTCAGCAGGCAGAGAAACAAGGGGACAGGCTAGAGCAGACAGAGGGAGCATGCTCAGTGAGATAAAGGGAGCTTGTCACCCGATCAGACGGGCCCACTCACCAGGATGGGGTAGAGGACCGCATCTCGGACTACAAATGGCTTCACCTTGAAGGCTTTGCTGAGCGCGGCTGCCTGGTACACGGCCCCCATGGCAGCTGCTTCGTCTGCGTTGATGTTCTTCCCTAATTCCTCCCTGTGGAAGTCCCGGGCTTCAGCGCATCATCTCTGGAGCAGCTGCCCTGGCCGCCCTCTCCTCAGCCCTGCAGCCGCCCAGCCCTGGAGCCCCAGCCCCACTGCCTCAAACCCCACACTCACTTGCCCACAGCCTTCAGCAGCACCTCCTGAACTTTAGGGACCCGAGTGGCCCCGCCGACCAGGATCACCTGCTCAATCTCATCCTGCAGAGAAAGAATGGGACACACAACAGCTGGGTGTTAGCCCTCCTCCTCAGCGCTGACTTGTTCCTTAACACTCCTGCCCCCTCCTGCCCACCAACCTGTCACCCTCTCTCCCACCCGCCTCTCCACCCCAGGCCCATGCCTGACTCCCGCTCACCAAATTCATCTCGGCGCTCTGGAGGGCCTGCTGTACGGGCCCAGGTACTCGCTCAAATAAGTCTGCGCAGAGCTCTTCAAACTCCACTCGGGTCACTTTTGCTTTGAAGTCCACATCATCCATCAGGCCCTCTATCTGGGGGAGGATGAGGCATGTCAGAGTTCCCACCCAGGTCCTCCTCTGGCTGGGCAGGCCAGAAACCGAGGGACTGGGACTTTGAGGGGACGGCAGGAGGCCAAGGAAGAAGGGATGGGCCACACCACACGCCAGCGGCCTAGCTCGGGAGGCTGGGGTCCTCTCCCCTCCGGCGGGGAATATTTTCCCTCAAGTAGCCACGCGCAGGCACCTGTGCCATGTGATCAGCGTTGGCACTCAGGACGGTTTTGAGTCGATTCGCCTCCCGCAGCAGCTTGGCCATCGCACGGGGGTTCTCCCGCACGTCCTTTGCTCTCTGGCCCTTGCGCTGTTCATTGAAAAGCTTAGCCAGGTGCTCACGCAGCCGGAGCTCCATCTCCAGGCCCCCCAGGGTACGGTCAAATCTGTTCAGGAAACAGTGAGAGAGAAAAGTGTGAGGAACACACAGGGTCCCTGACTCTTGTTCCACGTACGTGGCTGACACCTCAGTGACAGTTTGCCTCCTCCTCCAGTCCGCTATATTTACTGGATGTCAAGTATGTGCTGGTCTCAGGGCACGCGACTGAGAGAAAAAAGCCAGGGTCCCTGAGGCCAAGGGGTTTACAATCTAGCACTGAACAAACACACGAATGTGAAGCATGTACCACCCCATGAGTTATGAGGGACAGACAAGCAACAGTGTCAGAAGACGGAAAAGGGAAGTGTTGCCTACTTGATGTCAGGAAGGTTCTGTGGAGATGTGATAATTGAGCTGCAATCTGAAGGATGAGTGGAGGTTAACGAGGTGAAAAAAAGGGAAAACTGGAGAGATGGGGAACAGTACCCAAAAGGGCGCACGGTGGGAGCCAGCCCAGTACGTTCCCAAGAAGAGCAGGCGCGGCTGGTGCTCAAAGAGCAAGGGTCTCTGGGTAGAGACAAGTGGGAGGAGCCAGGGCTCCCACAGGCTAATGTAAAAGGTATGAGGGTTTTTTTTTTTTTAAAGAAACAGATTATAATTAGGTCAGCATTTTGAAAAGAACCCTCTGGCTGCAATGTGGAGAAAAAACTGGAAGAAGGCCGCACTGGAGACAAGGAGACCTTTCCTAACCCTGCAGGTCAGAGATGATGGTAGCCTGGACTCAAGCACTGGCAGGAGAGCTGGCCAGAAAGGAATGGGTTTGAAAGAGAAAAGACAACGTTGTCAACAAGTACGCCAGAAAAGACAAGAACAGCGAAACGACTGCATGTGGTCTATGGGTTTCCTTAGAAGCCGCTCAGGAAGGTCCCTTCCTTTCAAAATTCCCAAACCGTCCCCCTCCCGCCCCGTCTTCCCCTGGTTCTTCCAAGAGGTACCCCGTGAAGGTCGATACTTCAGGAGAGAATTCGTGCAGGAAAATGAGGCGGCTGCCACTCCGAGAAGCCCCGACCCGAGGGTGTCTCAGTGAGCCCAGCACCGACTTACCCCACACCCCGGACCTGCAGCTGCGGCTGCATCCCCGCCTCCTTGGTCTTCACTGTCTGGTAGGTCACGATGGTGCACACAGTGCTGCCAGAGCCCATGTCGTAGAACATGACATTCTGCAGACACCAAGACAACGGTCACAGGAACCTCACCTAACTCCAGCCGCTACACCCACTCTCCGCTTGAGGCTGAAAAGCTCCGATAGCGTCCGAGAGGGCCATTCTCTTGCTGCATCCTGGCAAGGGCCAGCCATGCACACGAGATGCCAAACACGCTGAGTGGCCTCCATCCTCAGAACCAGCCACCCGCTGGCCGGAAGTTCCTCCCTGGCTCACCTGGGCAGTGGTGTTGATATCTTTCCGGCGGAAGACCCCATAGCTGAGGGCCGTGGCGGTGTTGTCATTGATGAGCTGGAGCACTTTGAGGCCGGCCATGCGTGCGGCCTGCAGCACGGCCCGGCGCTCAGCCTGATTGAAGAAGGCCGGCACCGTGATCACCGCGTCTTTGATGGGCTGCTCTACAGAGGACAACAGAACGGGGCTCCCACCAGCTCCATGCCTTGGATGACACTTTCCTAGTGTTGGCGTTATTGGCATTTTGGGCCAAATAACTCTCTGCTCTGTGCGACTGTCCTGCGCACTGTAGGATGTTTGGCAGCGTCCCCGGCCCAGCAGATGCCAGGAGCAGCTCCCCAGATGACCAGAGCGAAGATATCTTCTAACACTGCTCAAGGTTCCCTGGGAGGCGAAGTGGCCCCGCTAGGAGACCCTAGGGAACCTGGTCACCACCGGCCCCACCTTAGCTACTCACCAGCAAAATCCTCAGCCAGGGAACGGGAGTAGTTGAGAACCATGCCAAGCACCTCTTCAGGCGAGAACTGTAGCTGCCTGGGGGAAAGTGGGTAGTTAGAGGCAAGGACAGCCAGACTTTAAGGCCAGGACAACTGTGAGCACTAGAGGAGCCCATCGGCCCTGATGAGCCTACCGTCCCCAGCAGAGCACTCACGGGCTGATCTGGAAGTACACGGTCTGTCTCTGTGGGTCAAAGCCTAGCTCATGCTCTGGAAAACGAGCTCTGTAAAGGGCCACGTGGGGGTTTCCCTCCTGCTTCCCCAGGAGGTGCTGGAAGTAACGCAGTGTCGCCTTTGGATTCTTGATGGCCTGAGAGGAGGTAAAAAAGGAATAGAGTATGAGGCTCCCGAGCCCACCATCACCTACCTCTCACATCAGAGGTCGATAAGGGCTCAGGCTCTGGCATCTGTCATCTCCTCCCCTCTGCCCACCACTCTGGGAAGGGGTGGGCTGCTAAGCTCACCATGCTTGCTGCACTGTCTCCAAAGAATCTTTCATTTTCTTTCAGGGTCACAGTCACTGGGGTTTTCCTCCTGGATTCCCTGAAGAGAGGAGACGCAGGGCCCAGGTGCCTATAGCAGGGTGTGGACTCAAGAGCCCCAACACCCCAAATACAACCACTCAGACACTAGACTGTTGGGGGCCCTAGGAAGCATACACACTGGCTTGGAGCACAGACTCCCCTCTTTCCCCACCCCGGACACTGGGATGGCCCTCACTTGTTCAAGACAATTTCCATGGGCACTCCGGGTTTGACGATGGCCACCTTCATTGACTCGCTGCCCAGGTCTACAGACATCACAGCCAGTGTGTCTGCAAAGGAAACAGATTTGTCAATTCGCCCCTCTTCCCCCACATTCTTGAGTCCCCTCTAACCAAAGGACACCTCTCTCCACAGAAAAGGTAAAAAAGTGAAAAGATAAAGGACTGAATTCAACAACTCCAGTCCAGAGGCTTCCAACCAGAAGCTCCCCTCCCACCATGGATCATTCATCATTCACTCATTTATTCTTCTTCTGAGCCTGCTCCTGGGGTACACACCACTCAGTGCCAACAGGTCGGCCAAGAGCACAGCCATCACAGCCCAACAGGCTAGCCTCCGCGGCCTCTGCCTCCTGATGGTGGCTGCCATTGTGCCTCTGAGGGAGGAGAAAAACAACACTTGTAACCGGATGCCCTGTGTGAAGAAGACAGAACCTCATCCCAGAACAGAGAAGCTTTAAGATTCATACTCCACGGTCTCCAAGGGGCTGAGTAGCCTACATCCCCCTCCTCTCCCTTCTGATAATGACCCGGGACTCTAACCACACAAAGGGTCCTGGGCTCCATCCAGTACATCCCTAAACAAGGAAGGTACCAGGACGGAAGAAAGGAGACCAGAACCTTCCGTCCACTGCATAGGCTATAACCGGCGCACCCTAGCCCTGCCCCTGCTGTCAGACACCTGGGGGGAGACCCGGGATCTCCGCCCAGGGCTCAACTACCTCCCTACACCTGGAGCTCCCCCGCTGGCTGGGGAAAGCCAGGCAGGGCTTGGACGGGAACTGAGAGGTGGTGACGTTGGAGGAGGCTGGGATGTTAGAATGGCCTGTCTCCTTCTCGGTATCCCTTTGGGGTGTCCCGCCCCGCCCCCCGTTCTCCATCCCAACCCCCGGCCCCGCTGCCTACACAGACGCCGTGCCAGGAGCGCTAAGATTCTTCGCCGGGCGGGCACCGAGTCCCCCGAGTTCACCTAAGCCTCACCTGGCGAAGGCGGCGGCTCCCACTCCCGGAAACGCCGCCCGGCCCACCTCTAAGACGTGGGGGCGCCCCAAGGACCGAGCTTCGGGGCCAAGCGCACCGGCGTCCGTGCGGCCCTCGCTCCCGCTACCGACCCGCCCCCGGAGCTAGCACGTTGCCTCCTCCCGGAGGGGTGGCCCGCTCCCATCGCCATCCCCACCCCAACCCCCACCGCTTGCCTGCGCTCCTGCGGCCCCAGCTCTGGGACAAACGCGGCGGCGGACGTACCCACGAGGCCGGCAGCGCGCCCCCAAACCCGCGCCCTTCACAACTCCCCTCGGTTTGCAAACTGTTACATTAGCCACCAATCTCTCGGCGGCGTCTCGCGCACCAGCCGGCCCCGGACGCGGCGCGCGCTCATTGGAGCCTCCGCCGCCCGGCCCTGCGCCGCGCGCCCGGCCCCGCCCCCACCGCCCCGGCGCGCGCTCCCATTGGGCCACGTCCTACGCCCGCCCCCTCCTCCGTCGCCGGCTCGGGCCTCGGAGGCCGCCGAGGGGCCAGTCCGCCAGTTGGGGGAAAAACCGCCGACGCCGGCTGGGGATTGGACCACGTCACGGGGCCCGGCGCCCGCCCCCGTGCGCTCCCGGACCTTTCCGGCCTCGGCGCTGGGCACCCGACTGCCGGGGTCGGGAATGACCCGAGGCTGGTGCGAGTGGGCGCACGGACAGTCCCGCAGTCGGCCCCCTTCCTCCGGTCACCTGGGGAGCCCCGGCCGAGGAGTGGGAGTGACCCGCATCCCCTATGTAGCCACGCGGAAGAGGCGCTCGCTTGCTGGTTGGTATTGAACTGCTCTAGGCTTTGGATAGAAATCAGAATGGCTGCGCTACAGGCCTAGTTCACCCCGCCCCGTTTCACTGATGACACTGAAGCCACCAGAAGAGATGATGTTCGCTAGCGGGACGGAGATGATGCTTGTTATCAGTGGCAGACTTTGGCCTGGACTCCTTACTCTAAGCTCCATTTTTATGAAACGGAATATTCCGGAATGCAAAGCGCTGAGGCCGTAATTGGGCGTAAAGGCACCACCTCATGTTTTCATTCCATTAAATCTTATGTGGCTTCCCTTCTCTTTTCCTGCTTCTGTCCGAATTAAAGTACCTCAGACAGGTATTTGGCGCTTTTCCCTCCCTCTGTATTTTTACAGCCCCATGGAAGTGTGCACAGTCCTTGGAAAGCGCCCCGCCCCCCGTTTTATTGACATGAGCCCAAATTTCTTAAATGTGGAAAATGGATCTCCTGTTTCCTCCCTCTCCCGAAATCGACTCCAGGGCTCCCTTCACAGAAGTCTCCTTAAAGGCCCTGGCCGTAACTTCCATGGCTTGTTTAAGGAACTCTTACCTGTTCTTTCCCTACATTTTTCATGATTCTAAGGGGGACAGAGGAGTCAGGGTTCTATGCTTAGAAGATAAACCAACTGGCAGTACCAGGGAGAAGTCGATTTTTTATAAATTTGTGGGTTGTTTAGTCTTCATATGGAGACCTTGGTAGAAACAAGGAGGAATAAATCCCTTTTATACCATCCTCAACCTCATCTCTGGAGCTATCTGCTGTTATCAGTGTGGTGTGTAACGTTCCAGGCCTCTTCTGTGCATTTACTTCCATAGGTATCTTGAAAGATGTGGCTTTTGCGTTTTTGTAAATGATAGAATGTTATAGAATTAGATTGTTTGCAACCTGCCTTTTTCTTCTTTTTTTGTAACTAAGAACAAATCGTGAGGATTTTCCATATCTGTGTGTAAAGATTCACCTCATGGTTTACTGCTGTAGAACATTCCACAGCATGGGGTTGGTTAGCCACAGTGATGGGACACATACGTTGTCATTTCAGTCCCACTAAGAAAGATTTTGTATCTGTATGACTGACTCTACTTTTGGATGGCTATGCAGGACAGTAGATGCTTTCCATCCATTTCTTTCTTTTTTTAAATTTTTATTTATTTATTTATTTTAAAAGATTTTATTTACCTATTTGAGAGCGAGAGCACAAGCAGGATGAAGAGCAGAGGGAGCAGAGCCCGATGTGGGACTCAATACTGGGACTCCAGGATCATGACCTGAGCCGAAGGCAGACGCTTAACCAGCTAGCCACCCAGGTGCCCTTCTTTCCATCTGTTTTAAACAGATTTTGCATTTTTAAGATTTACTGGGCCTTTGTCGCATATAAGCACAGGACCCCGTATGGGATCCCACAGATGGGGATGACCGTGTCCTTGCTTTTGGAAGTCACAGTCTGTTGGGAAACAAATAGGTTTATGGTTTCAATGCACTTACTAAAAACCTATTGAATGGCTGCAAATTGGGAAAGCAGAAAGATTAGTGTGCCCTGCTCCTGAGCTCCCATCCCCAGAATATCCTTGGTGGGAGCACAGGTTTGCTGCAGTGATGGTTTTCGACCTGGGAATTTGCCCCTTCGGAGATGTAGCAGGTGCAAGTCCTCTGGGGAGTAACCTATTTTGTCCTCTGAACAGAGGGGAGAAGTGTTTCACAAGGACATGTCGTAAAACAATGGGAACGTTTAAAAGTAAAACACCTGATTTAGATTGACCAAAGCAGTCGAATTCGCTAGTTCTTGTTTAGAATAACTTGTTAATAACATTTGAGGACTACATCCCTTCCCCCACACTGAGCAGAAACCCACAAGTTGCCACCTTGCAGAACATACACCAAACTGACAGAAGACAGGAGCCCCCAATTTCACTTTAGATATAAAGTTTAAAACCAGGCAAAACTAAGCTATGGTGATAAAAGTGGATATGGTTCTCATTTTGTGGGGTGGTAGTGTTTAGAATAGGGCATAACAGGTTTCTTGGGGTCCTGGCAGTGCTGTTTGCAATGGCTTTGTGAAAATTTAATGGGCTGCTTTATGTACGCTTTTCCATGTATATGTTGTACTTCAATAAAAATTTTAAAAATAGGGTGCCTTGGGGCGCCTGGGTGGCTCAGTGGGTTAAAGCCTCTGCCTTCGGCTTGGGTCATGATCCCAGGATCTTGGGATCAAGCCCCGCATAGGTCTCTCTGCTCAGCGGTGAGCCTACTTCCTCCTCTCTCTCTCTCTCTGCCTGCCTCTCAGCCTACTTGTGATCTCTGTCTGTCAAATAAATAAATAAAATCTTTAAAAAAAAAATAGGGTGCCTGGGTGGCTCAGTGGGTTAAGCCTCTGCCTTCAGCTCAGGTCATGATCTCAGGGTCCTGGGATTGAGCCCTGCATCGGGCTCTCTGCTCAGCAGGAAGCCTGCTTCCCCCTCTCTCTCTGTGCCTGTCTCTCTGCCTGCTTGTGATCTGTCAAATAAATAAAATCTTTTAAAAAAATAAAAATTAAAAATATTTTACATGTGTTGCACAAAAGACTAGAAGACTTGGGGCGCCTGGGTGGCATAGTCAGTCAAGCGTCCAACTCTTAATTTCAGTTCAGATCATGATCTCAGGGTCATGAGATCAAGCCCTGCATCAGGCTCCACGCTGAGCATGGAGCCTGTTTAAGATTCTCTCTCTCCCTCTGCGCCACACTCTTACCCCTCCCCCTTCCCACCCTCCCCAGCACTGCTGCTCTCTCTTTCTCGGTCTCTCTCTCTCAAGAAAGAAAACAAAACTAGAGGGTTTGATTTTTGCTGGAAACCTTAAGCAGGGGAAAACTTACTTTTATCAGGAGATGCTGCACCAGATGAGTTTTTTCCTACTTCTTCACCAGTGGTTTTAGAATTACAAAAATACAGTTACTGAAAAAAACTGGAAGAACATGAAAAAGAAAGAATAAAATGAAAACCACCCACAGTAGAATTTTCTAAATTAAATACTTTCAGCATTATGTTGTATATCCACACACACAATTTAAACTTTTTTTTTTTAAGATTTTATTTATTTATGAGAGAGAGAGAGAGAGAGAGAGAGAGCACAGGCAGACAGAATGGCAGGCAGAGGCAGAGGGAGAAGCAGGCTCCCTGCAGAGCAAGGAGCCCGATGTGGGACTCGATCCCAGGACGCTGGGATCATGACCTGAGCCGAAGGCAGCTGCTTAACCAACTGAGCCACCCAGGCGTCCCACAGTTTAAACTTTAATGGAAATAATATTTTGTGACTGTTTTTCATTTAATTTACTGAGAACATTTTCCTATGTCATTTTTTCTCTACAGAATTTTCAGTGGCTATCTATAGAATTGCAGCATGAAGAACTACAATAATGTATTTATCAAGATTACTATTTGACAATTAGGTTGTTTCTTTTTTTCTGCTGTTATAAAATTGCAATAGACACTTATTGACAAATCTTTATTCAGATCTACCCCTTATAATCTACTTAGGATAAATTCCTAGAAGTGGTTATGCAGGCTTAAATTCCTCTTTAGGCATTTGATATATTCTGCAAAGTTGCCCTCAAGAAAGATTTATCATCTCTGCTCCCAACAGCAGTGAATGACAGTGCCTGTATCTTTACACACTAGTAAGAATACTGATGTGTTTCTGTGGTCCTGGTATTATGAATTTGAATAGGATGGGAGGTGTGGAAGAGAAGGCAAAAGATTGGGAACATTTCACAGTTTGCATTGAGATGGGGATGATTATGTGTCAGGAGAAAGCAAGACTTCCAGTTTTCTTGAATTCTGTCATTTCACGACTGCATAGAGAATTGCTCAGAATTTTGAACAAATTTATGGAATTGGCTTTAAAAATAAATAAATAAATCGAGCACCCAGAATATGGGGCTTTAGAGTTGGACAGACCTAGATTTGCCTGTAAACACCACTTTCTACCTGTATGACTCTAGGCAAGTAGTTCAGCTTTCCTGAGCCTCAGTTTCTACAGCATTAAAAGCTACCTGCTGGTACATGCCTGACAGGGCTGATGTAGAGGAGGGTAAGGTGCTCAGCATAATGCTTGGGACGCCCTAAGCACCAAATAGACATTAGTTAACTACTTGTTTCTGTTCTTAGTGGGGAGAAATACAACTTAAAAATAGGCACTACTGGGGCACCTGGGTGGCTCAGTGGTTTAAAGCTTCTGCCTTCGGCTCAGGTCATGATCCCAGGGTCCTGGGATCGAGCCCCACATCGGGTTCTCTGCTCCATGGGAAGCCTGCTTCCTCCTCTCTCTGCCTGCCTCTCCGCCTACTTGTAATCTCTCTCAAATAAATAAATAAAATCTTTAAAAAAAAAATAGGCACTACTGCAGTGTTAAAAGCTTGGTTAAGTGCTCTGCTAAGTTTGTGGGGAATTTCCTTTCTCTTTAGGGGGCCAGATTTTCACAATCAATAATCAGCTAATTGCTTCCTCCTGTTTCACTGTAGCTTTGGAAGTTGGGCTCTCCTGTATGTGGAGACCTCTGAGTACATTTTAAGATTTTATTTGTTAGAGAGGGAGAGGAAAAGAGCACAAGCAGGGGGAGTGGCAGGCAGAGAGAGAAGCAGGCTCCTCAGTGAGCAGAAACCCCCGTGTGGGACTCGATCAGAGAACCCTGGGATCATGACCTGAGCCGAAGGCAGACGCCCAACCAGCTGAGCCATGCAGGCGTCCTTCTGAGTTTATTTTAGACTGACTTTCCTGTTGCTAAAGTGGAAACTTCTGCTAGCCCTCATACCGGCTAAGAGAAAAAAAAAACAAAAAAAAAAAAAACCTTTCAGTATTCCGGAAAATGGTTTCTACCCCGAGAGCCAGATGAGAAAAAACAAAACAAACTGATAGAAAATAAAAGCTTGCAGCCAGAACAAGAAGTATTCCTGTTTTGCTCCAGTGGATATAACTGTTCTGTACATCACGGACAGCAGTTTGCTGAAGAGGAAAAGAGGCCATGGCTAGGCACTCCTTGATTCTGAATTGTGATCTCTTTAATTTCAAGCTGAAGACTTGAATTGCTTCTTTATCTCCAGTCCATTCAGACCTCAAGGTCTCCATATGCAGAACTATAACTGAATTAGTACATCATTTTCTGTGCAGTTTGCCTGCTTATCTTCCTCACTATACTGAAGTTCCTGGACTTAGACAAGTATAAGAAAAAGATAAATCCTTGTTTATGTTCTTTTTTACAATTTATTTATTTATTTATTTGACCGAGAGATGGCGAGAGAGGGAACACAAGGAGGGGGAGTGGCAGAGGGAGCTCCCTTGGCAGGGAGCCTGATGCAGGGCTCAATCCCAGGACCCCAGGATCACAACCGAAGCCAAAGGCAGACACCTAATGACCGAGCCACCCAGGTGCCCCTCCTGTGTCTGTTCTGACAAGTATAGCCCAGCTTCACGCTTCAGAAAAGTGTCTAATTAAGGGTTAGGGACCGGAAGAACTTTGATGTGCTCACCCAGGGAGAGTCACTTGAACCTCTTGGAGACTCCGTTTCCCACCAGAGATAATGATACTTCTGCAAATGGTTGCTATGAAAAGTCCATAAAAAGAGAAACCACCCTGTTATGTATAATTCATTATATAAAATTAAGGACTGGTTACTGTCAGACCTTTCTTTAAAAATTTTTTTTTAATTTATTTATTTGACAGCGTGTGCATGAGAGAGCACAAGCAGAGGGAGCAGCGGGAAGAGGGAGAGGGAGAAGCTGGCTCACTGCCAAGCAAGGGAACCTGACTTGACGCAGGGCTCGATCCCAGCACCCTGGGATCACAACCTGAGCCAAAGGCAGACGCTTAACCAACTCAACCACCCAGGCATCCCTGTCAGTCCTTTCTGTGTCTGTCCCTCGTGGTGGTTAAGCTCCCTAAAGGGCAAGAATCATGTCTTGTTCATATTTACATTCTGGGCAGTTAGTACAATTGCAGGAATAGTGAGTACTTGATACATATTTGTCAAAAGGAGGAAAGGAGGGCGCCTGGGTGGCTCAGATGGTTGGCCGTCTGCCTTCGGCTCATGATCCTGGGGTCTTGGGATCCAGTCCCTTATCTGGCTCCCTGCTCATTGGGGAGCCTGCTTCTTCCTCTACCTCTTTCTCTCTCTCTGTCTCTCATGAATAAATCTTAAAAAAAAAAAAAAAAGAGGAAAGGAAGGAAGGCAGTAAGTCTGAACAGGTGCAATGGATTGTGAATCCCTGCCTTCATACCCTTGTACCCTCATAAATAGGACCAAATGGACACAGGCTTTACCAGGTTTAGGTATCCTAGGAAGACTCTGGGCCTCTGCCATTGGACAGTAAGGGGAGCACCCAAGTCAAGAACAAAGATGCCCCTCTGCTGTTCACATCTCTGCATTCATGTTACTTCTTTATTTTATTGAAAAATGATTGATATACAACATTGTGTTAGTTTCAAGTATACACCCTATCAATTTGATACTTAGATACGTTACAAAATGGTCACCATGTAAATCTAGTTAACCATCTGTTGCTCTACAAAGTTTTTATATTATTGACTATATTCCCTATGTTGTACATTACATTCTTATATATGTATTGTATAAATACATTTTAATCCCTTTACCTGAGGCACTTGGGTGGTTCAGTCTGTTGAGTGTCTGGCTCTTACTTTTGGCTCAGGTCACGATCTCGGGATGGTGTTCCATGCTGGGTACAGCGCTCAGGCCAGAGTCTTCTTGGGACTCTCCCTCTCCCTCTGCTCCTCCCCCTGTTTGCATGCTCTCTCTCTAAACAAAAATAAAATCTTTTTTTAAAAGATTTTATTTATTTATTTGACAGAGATCAGAAGTAGGCAGAGAGGAGGGGGGAAGCAGGCTCCCCGCAGAGCAGAGAACCCGCGATGCGGGGCTCGATCCCAGGACCCTGAGACCATGACCCGAGCCGAAGGCAGAGGCTTTAACCCACTGAGCCACCCAGGCGCCCCCAAAAATAAAATCTTAAAAAAAAGACAAGGGGCACCTGGGTGGCTCAGTGGGTTAAAGCCTCTGCCTTCGGCTCGGGTCATGATCCCAGGGTCCTGGGATCGAGCCCCACATCGGGCTCTCTGCTCGGCAGGGAGCCTGCCTCCTCCTCTCTCTCTGCCTGCCTCTCTGCCTACTTGTGATCTCTGTCTGTCAAATAAATCTTCAAAAAAAAAAAAAAAAGACAATCCCCTTTACCTCTTTCACCATCCTTCACCCCCTCTCCTCACATCCTCACATTGCTCCTTTTTTTTTTTTTTAATGTAAGTTCTGTGTCCAATGTCAGACTTGAACTGATGACCCCAAGATCAAGAGCCACATGCTCTACCAACTGAGCCAGCCAGGCACTCCCCACGTTGCTTCTTTTAACATCTATTATTCATAGTCTTAACAAATGAAATACACACAATATCCAAAAAATTTAAGGAATGGTACAAAATATACTCAACAGATGAAAGAGAGTCGACTCCCCATTTGTGCTTCTGCCTATGGGTTCAGATCCCGAAACTGTGACAGAGGAAAGAAATCTGAGCTGGACATCAGGAAATCTATGTGAACTAGACAGTTTCTTCTTCTCACTTATCCCTTTAGCCAATGGGGCACTACCTTTTTTCTCAACCAGATTGAGGAGAGGAGGGGGTAAGGGGAAAATGATCCACATTCATTTCTTCATCCAAACGAATATCTACCAGCTCTGTTAAGCCTGGTTCCTGGTCAACAAAACACAGCCCCCACTCTCTGGGAACTCCTGGTGGGAACAAAGAGTAAAATAGTCTGGAAATAAAAAGCAGTGGGGGAGAGGGGTGCAAAACAAACTCCACAAATACTAACCACATGGTCACTTTTTCACACGTCCGTATTATCTCAAAATGACTGTCACTCCTGTACATAGCTCCTTGTGACACCAAACTGTACACCTACAGTTTTCCATGCGAACAGTTGGTTTAGCCAGAGATGGAAATGGTGGGTGGCCATAGAATATCTTGGACACTTGCCACTTGTTAAATCACTTGGCTCTCAGAGCTAACCCTTCCAGGCATTTTCCCTGTGTTGGGCTTATGTCCCATACCCTCCCACTATAGAAAGGGAAAGAAAGCCCACGTTCTTGAGAGTTCCTGCACCATGAGTATTTTCTAGCTTCGTTAAGAAACATATTCTACGTGTCTACTTCATGCCACAGACTCTAACAGAGGGACACAAAAACGAATGTAAGACTCTGTGTTTCGCAATCTGTATCTGGTGGCAGATGCAAACTTCTAATTTTAGTTCTCCGCTCCTACAGCTGAAAAGCCAGTTTCATATACCTTCATTCATTTATGCCTCAAAACAGCCCTGGGGGATCAGGACATAATGCACTTAAGCACAGTAGGTTACAATTCACAAGGCGCCTGACATTCCTCACCTTTTTTCCTTAAAGATTTTATTTATTTGAGAGGAAGAGAGAGTGCAGAGTGAGGGGTAGAAGAGGGAGAGAGAATCTCAAGCAGACTGCGCTGAGCCCAGAGCCCCAGCCGGGGGTCGATTCCACGACCTTGATATCAAGACCTGGGCGGAAATCAATAGTCGATGCTTAACCGACTGAGCCACCCAGGCGCCCTCATAGGTCTCATCTTGATCCCTCGTTGTCCATGCATTTAATAATGGAGGAACCTGATGCTCAAAGAGGTGAAGGGTCTAGCACTTCAGAAGCATTTTACCCAGTGCACGTAGAGAGCCAACAAATTAGCAACCGGAGGAGCGAGTGAGTGACCAGCTAGCAATCCTACCTCACGCGGGCCCCACCCACCGGCCTGGGGAAGCGGTCACTCGGACTTCAGGGCGCATGTGCAGTCTGGCTCCAGGAAGCGGTCCTATCACGTGATCCTTGCGCGCCTCTCACATGACCTCTCTCCCAGAGGCGGGGACCTTGGGCCAAGATGGCGGCTTACCTGCAGTGGCGGCGCTTCGTTTTCTTCGACAAGGAGCTGGTGAAGGAGCCGCTAGGGAATGATGGGGCAGCTCCTTCGGCTGCACCTGCCTCAGGACCCGCTGCTTCCAAGTTCCTCTGCCTCCCTCCCGGCATCACTGTCTGCGACTCCGGCCGAGGGAGCCTAGTCTTTGGAGATATCCTTCCTCTGGAGCTGTCTGTTCCCTTCCCAGATCCCTGAAGAGATCCAGCTGGGATGGAATCTGTCGGGCATAGGGGTTCGTGTTGCGTGCCACTTTCCTTTAGATGGGTGCCCAGTGCTCCTTCTGCGGCTTGAGGGAAGAAAGAAGGAAGTCCATTCTCTTAACTTGTTACCAACTGAGCAATCCTGGGCAAGTCACTTAACCTCCCTGGGCTTCAATTTACTTATCTGTGAAAAGGGTATGAAATACCAACTTGGCAAGGTCGTTTTTAAAAAAGATTTTATTTATCCACTTCAGAGAGAGAGAGAGAGAGAGATATCATGAGAAGGGAGGTCAGAGGGAGAGGCAGACTCGCGGTGGAGCTGGGAGCGTGATGCGCGACTGGATCCTGGGACTCCGGGATCATGCCTGAGCCCAGGGCAGTGGCTTAACCAACTGAGCCAGCCAGGCCACGACAAGGTTATTTTTAAGTGCGCAGAATGATGAATGCAAGTAGGCTTTACAAGATGAACGTGTTAGATGTCATTACCTCCCCTGCCTAGATCGTGGGCAAGGAGATAAATGAAAGTGAGAGTTTGTTGCTTTTTTCTTGACAGTGTTGGTACTAAACTCTGGCCTTCTTTTTCACCCTTTTAAAGATAGGGACTTTCCAGAGATGATATGTGGGAAAATCCTTGAAAATTTTAAGGAGTTGGATGTATGTTAGTAGTTATCTGGGTTCTGGTCTAAATATATCTCCTTGGAAAGGAGGCTCCTTGACTATTTTGCACATATGGAAGGCCAAATCTGGTTCTTGCCTCGCTCCCTACAGCTGACAGGCTTCCAAGCCTACAAACTGCGGGTGACACACCTGTACCAACTGAAGCAGCACAATATTTTGGCATCTGTTGGTGAAGATGAAGAAGGCATCAACCCCCTGGTGAGTCCTAGAAGGGAAGTGGGAAAGGACCAGAAGACTAAAACGATTGTTGGAGGGGACTAGCATTCACACATCTGAGGTGTGTTCACAGGTAAAGATCTGGAACCTGGAGAAGAGAGATGGTGGCAATCCACTCTGCACCCGAATCTTCCCTGCCATCCCAGGAACAGAGCCGACAGTTGTGTCTTGTTTGACTGTCCATGAAAATCTGAACTTTATGGCCATCGGTAAGCAGAAGGCAAACGTAACGCTCCGTGATTCTTTACAGATTTTTTTCAGAGTTGCTCTGCACCTTGTCTTCATTGTTTTAATGAGATCATTTTGTACTGAACTCAGGCCTTTGAGATATTAAAGTTTGGAGTGGGAAAGCATTCAGTTTTGTTCTTTGAAAAAGAGTCCGTGAGTACCGATTTTTATGTTAACCACTGGGAAAACTGGGTATGAGAAGAAAGTTTGTCACTTCCAACAAGTGCCTCAAATGGTCTTTTTCCCTTTCTGTGCTTCCTGATCTTTTCAGTCTCAGTGAAGTGCTGTTTCCTACTCTCCTACAGGGTTCACAGATGGCAGTGTTACATTGAACAAAGGAGACATTACCCGGGACCGGCATAGCAAGACCCAGATTCTGCACAAGGGCAACTATCCTGTAACTGGGCTGGCCTTTCGTCAAGCGGGAAAAACCACTCATTTGTTTGTTGTGACAACTGAGAATGTTCAGGTATGAGTTAGGGGCAGGCAGGGGAGGGTTCTCCATTGCTCAGGGGCCTAGGGTAAGGAAGTGACAAGAAAGGTAGGATTCTTAAATTTTTCATCGTGTAGCCTTGAGTCATTTGCTCTGCTTAATATTTTATTTCTTCATTTAAGAGATGAGGAAGAGTCAGAATTAGAAAAAGAGCTAGAGCTTATAGTTAAAGACCTGAATTTTCTTCCAAACTTGTTAAGTGACATTCAACAAGTTGCTTTACTTTGCTGGTTCCTTGTGCTCTTCTTATTTCTAACAGCCTACTCTCAGGAATAATCTTTTGGTAAAACAGTACAAGATTATTTTATTTCTAATGGTGGCAGGATTCCATTAGTAGGTAGTGATAGTATACACATAGGAAGGCAGTGTGGTCCTTGCTTTCTCATTCATATATATATATATATATATATATATATATATAAATATATTCCCCCCCCCAAACAAAACCTTAGATTTAGAGATTTAGAGAATTAGAGAGTGTGCACACATACGCAAGCATGGAGCATGAGTGGGGTGGAAGGAGCAGAGGGAGAGGGAGAAGCAGGCACCCCACAAAGCAGGGAGTGCAACATGGGGCTCGATCCCAGGACCCCGGGATCATGACCTAAGCTGAAGGCAGATGCTCAGCTGACTGAGCCATCTAGGCACCGCACCCCGCCGCCACCAGCTTATATATTTAGTAGATGGGTGATGGTTAATGGACAAAGCAAACAGCCAGAGAAAGTCTTAGGGTGCTGTGAGTTAGAGAGAGAGCCAGTGTGGAGTTGGGAATACCTTTGGGAAGGCTTAGATGCCCGCTCCTGAAAGGGAGCCCGTTAACTCCTTTCTTCTCACAGTCCTATATAGTTTCTGGAAAGGACTACCCTCGTGTGGAGTTGGACACCCATGGTTGTGGCCTTCGCTGCTCAGCCCTAAGTGACCCTTCACAGGACCTGCAGTTCATAGTGGCCGGAGATGAATGTGTCTATTTGTACCAGCCTGATGAACGTGGGCCCTGCTTTGCCTTTGAGGGCCATAAACTCATCGCTCACTGGTTTAGAGGCTACCTTGTCATTGTCTCCCGTGACCGGAAGGTTTCTCCCAAGTAAGGACTCCAGGGAGAAGGAAGAGGGTGTAGGGCTGTCCTCGTTCCCCCAAATTCACATGATTTTAAAATCCTAATGCCTGCATCCTGTCAATCTCCTACTTTGGTTTTATGTAAATTATGCTTATACCTAGATTCACTTGTAATGTTTTTACTGAAAAAAGTATTTTTGCTACAGATGTTTGCCAAGCAGCCCTGGTGCACTAGAATGCTCCAGAGAATTTGGAACTGTCTTTTTTTCTTTTTTTTAATTCTTCCGTCAATATAAATTGGGAGGAGGGACAAGGAAACAAGTAGTAGAGAAGTTGGAAAGGGCTGGGTGTGCAGGATATGGTATTTTTATCCTGAGCAACCTGAAAGGGGCGGCAGGGTCTTCTGCATGAGGGAAGTGATCCCTGTCAATGTTCGTTTTCACTCAGCACTAAGTGTAGCATCTCGTTTTTACCAGGTGCTAATTATGTTAAACAAATGAGTGTTCGGACATTCTTAGTTGTTTAATCTATTGCTTATGTTAATCATAGGATCCTGAAGGGTAAGATCTCTTCCTAGAGCTGCCCGTGCAATGCTGCACTTACAGAATGTGCTGCTAGAGGGGCCGAAGGGTGGTCTGTCGGGGGTGGAACAGGCAGCACTAAAGTTGTGATGTAAGGGGTTGCTGAGACAGAGCGGTTAGAAATACCTGGTGCTTTTTCTTTTCCACACAGGTCGGAGTTTACCAGTAGGGACTCACAGAGCTCCGACAAGCAGATTCTCAACATCTATGACCTATGCAACAAGTTCATAGCCTATAGCGCCGTCTTTGAGGATGTAGTGGATGTGCTTGCTGAGTGGGGCTCCCTGTACGTGCTGACGCGGGATGGGCGGGTCCACGCACTGCAGGAGAAGGACACACAGACCAAACTGGAGGCAAGGCCACCAGGTTCCCAGAGCTGGCCACAGGCACCCAGACACAGCTGTAGGAACAGGCTCCCCAAGTCACCTTGGCCAGGGTGTTTCCCTCCCTTTGAGGCACAGCCTTACCCAGGTCCCTTAGGGCAGAATTACAAGGTAAATGACCTGGGATGAGATCTTAGAGGACGATAATGGCTAGGAGCCCGAGTCCATTCTCGGGGTCTGCTCTTTCTGCCGAGAGACTTGCGCGGTAAGGCAGTGTTGGTCTTGGGAGTATCTGAGAGGTCGTCCCCTGTCTGGGATCTAGGCCGGCCAGAAGTCCGGGACTGTCTGGCTTGTGTATTGTAGGTGCATTGTGGGAAGGTGTCTTCTCTGGATGGCTTCTACCAATTTTTTAATCTCTCCCCTTCCAGATGCTATTTAAGAAGAACCTATTTGAGATGGCCATCAATCTGGCCAAGAGCCAGCACCTGGACAGTGATGGCTTGGCCCAGATTTTCATGCAGTATGGGGACCATCTCTACAGCAAGGGCAACCATGATGGGGCTGTTCAGCAGTATATCCGGTCAGTCCTGGGGTGCTTTAGGCTATAGCTCTGCATGCAGCCAGACAGGCTAACACCTGGGCTTCAGTGAGGGGAGCAGACTCACCAGGAACCACCTTTTCCTTCTGCAGGAACTGGGATGGCCTTGGTGAGAAGACAGTACGCTTAATTGCAAAGGGTTAAATATTACATGACCAAGATACAGTTGAGCCAATGAGTTTTAAAGTTGAACCTCTTGTTTTATACTTCAGCCTGGCCTTTGTTAATATCATTTTGGGAGCAGCCAGGGGCTCATTTGGTAGAGCATTCAGTTCTTGATCTCAGGGACATGAAAACAAGACCCACGTTGGGCATATAGCTTAGTTTAAAAAAAAAAAAATTGTGTTTTGATCTGATTTTTTTAAGAGGAAAGGATATTCATCTCTTGGCTTCCACAGTTTCTTCTCTTGGTACTAATTCTTGGGATTTTCTGCCCTAATAAGGGGTTTGGGGGCCCTGTCTAGCTCCTTTCCCTACCTTTCTAGAATTCCTGTTTTCAGCCAAGTTTAAGAATCAGTGCTCTGGAGCCTTGCTTTCTCACTTGGTCCATAATCCAGGAGCATTGGTATCATCTGAGTCTTTGTTAGAAATACAGACCGAGGCCTTACCCCAGACCTCTCGAAACAGAATCTGCATTTTTTTTTTTTTAAAGATTTTTTATTTATTTATTTGATAGAGAGAGAGATCGCAAGTAGGCAGAGAGGCAGGCAGAGAGAGAGGGGAGGAAGCAGGCTCCCTGCTGAGCAGAGAGCCCGATGCGGGGCTCGATCCCAGGACCCTGGGACCATGACCTGAGCCGAAGGCAGAGGCTTTAACCCACTGAGCCACCCAGGTGCCCCAAAACAGAATCTGCATTTTAAGAAGACCTGCAAGCGATTCCTATGCACGTGAAAGGTTGAAAAGTACACTGATGCAGATACTGTGTGATGCACGTGTCTCTCCAGAACCATTGGAAAGTTGGAGCCGTCCTATGTGATCCGCAAGTTTCTGGATGCCCAGCGCATCCACAACCTGACCGCCTACCTGCAGACCCTGCACCGGCAGTCCCTGGCCAATGCCGACCACACCACCCTGCTGCTCAACTGCTATACCAAGCTCAAGGACAGCTCGAAGCTAGAGGAGTTCATCAAGGTGTGGGGGGTGTTAGTGGGAGAGTCCCTAAGGGTCCCACTGAGCATGAGGTAGCGCTACCAGGGCTTGCCCTTCAGCAGATGCTGGGAAAGGAAGGAGCTGACCTTATGTGGGGACCAGGATCCTCTGGTCTATAAACTGGGAAGAGGAACAGCCTTTCCTGCTAGTTCTCTCCCAGCTCCCCTCTTGTTGTTTGATGCTTGGACTTGACGTAGTATCTAAGCTCGGAATTAACATTGGGAGGTCCCTGAGTCCCCACAGGAGTCCCTGAAATAGTAGGGGCAGAGGAAGACTTTGGCTCTTAGAGACTTTCTGAGAAGAGGACATAATGTTCTAAAACAATGGGCTTTATTTATTTGCTTTACTATTATTGGTCTCCCAGCGACCTGGCCTTGATTTTATTGTTATCTAAAGAATCTGGGAGCACCTGCCTAGCTCAGTCAGTAGAGCCATGTGACTCTCGATCTTCTGGGTTGTGAGTTCAAGCCCCACATTAGGTCTAGAGATTACTTAAAAAAAAAAAAAAGAAAAAGAAAAAAAAAAGAAGAAGAATCTGGTCTTAGAATCAGATGCATGTTTCCTCTCCGTTCCCCAACCCCCTTTCTGTGAATGACTGTTTCATGTCTCTCTGGCAGACAAAGAGTGAGAGTGAAGTCCACTTCGATGTGGAGACAGCCATCAAGGTCCTCCGGCAGGCCGGCTACTACTCCCATGCCCTCTACTTAGCTGAGAACCATGCCCATCACGAGTGGTACTTAAAGATACAGTTAGAAGATATCAAGGTAAGTGAGACAGAGACCTGTTCTTTTGCTAGGACATTCTTGGAAAGATGAGAGTGCTTCCTGGTGGGTGAGGCAGGAGCATGCGCTTCCTCTGCCCGTTACCTCTCTCCAGAATTATCAGGAAGCCCTCCGGTATATCGGCAAGCTGCCTTTCGAGCAGGCTGAGAGCAACATGAAACGCTATGGCAAGATCCTCATGCACCATATACCAGAGCAGACGACCCAGTTGCTGAAGGGGCTCTGTACAGACTATCAGCCTAGCCTCGAAGGTCGAGGTGATCGGGAGGCCCCAGGCTGCAGGGTGAGACCTCAGGAAGAATGGCTTTTGGACATCAGGGATCACCTGGGGGGCCTCAAGGAGACCATGCCCATTCACTCGGCCTCCTCCCTCCCCCCTCTTCCCCACCCCAGGCCAACTCTGAGGAGTTCATCCCCATCTTTGCCAATAACCCTCGAGAGCTGAAAGCTTTCCTGGAACACATGAGTGAGGTCCAGCCCGACTCACCGCAGGGCATCTATGACACGCTTCTGGAGCTTCGACTGCAGAACTGGGCCCACGAGAAGGATCCCCAGGTGAGGTCTGGCAGATCTATGGTGCTCCTCTTCCACCTTCTGTGGTGGCCTTTTGCCACCTTCTTTAGACCAATAACACCTCACCCCCCGGGGGGCTGAGTGGTCCCTTGTGAAGAGGCGGTTGAAGAGGTGGTTGATTGGGCTTGTCGCGGAGACCCTGTGGTTCTGCCCTCTGGCCAGCAGCACGCTTCTCCTTCCTTAGGTCAAAGAGAAGCTTCATGCAGAGGCCATCTCCCTGCTGAAGAGCGGCCGCTTTTGCGACGTCTTTGACAAGGCCCTGGTCCTTTGCCAGATGCACGACTTCCAGGATGGGGTCCTTTACCTCTACGAGCAGGGGAAGCTGTAAGATGTGGGCCAAGTTCGAGGAAGGGGGAAGGGTCCCCGTGACTGGGGATGGCTGCTGAGTGTGCCCTGCCCCCACCCCAGGTTCCAGCAGATCATGCACTACCACATGCAGCACGAGCAGTACCGGCAGGTGGTGGCCGTGTGCGAGCGCCATGGGGAGCAGGAGCCCTCCCTGTGGGAGCAGGCGCTCAGCTACTTCGCCCGGAAGGAGGAGGACTGCAAGGAGTACGTGGCCGCTGTGCTCAAGCACATTGAGAACAAGAACCTCATGCCGCCCCTACTAGGTGCTTGAGAGGACGGGGTAGCTGGGCCGAGGGGGCTGCGGGCCACTGACAGCTCTGGGCAGAGGCTCTTGCATTCCATCTAGAGGGTGCCGTGGGCTTTATTGTCTCCTTTCCTTCCCGACCCAATCTCAGTGGTGCAGACGCTGGCCCACAACTCCACAGCCACCCTGTCTGTCATCCGGGATTACCTGGTCCAAAAACTGCAGAAACAGAGCCAGCAGATCGCACAAGATGAACTCCGGGTGCGGCGGTACCGAGAGGAGACCACCCGCATCCGCCAGGAGATCCAGGAGCTCAAGGCGAGGTACTTGGCAACTGGATACGTGCAGAGGCCCAGGGGATGGCCTCGTTCTTCACTAAATACTTTTCGTAGAGGGTTATGTGGAGCGTGTTCAGACATTTCATTCTTTGAGATCTGTCTTAACGGAGGAATTCCAAAGAAGGGTTTATCCCATAGATCATTATTTATTGGGCTTTGGAGAATGTTACTTGTGGCAGGTACTTTTCTTTCTATAAGGAGTCTGTGTTTTGTTTTGTTTTGTTTTGTTTTGTTTTTAAGATTTTATTTATTTATTTGAGGGAGAGAGAGAGAGCAAGCGAGCATGAGAGCAGAGAAGGTAAGAAGGAGAAGCAGACTCCCCATGGAGTTGGGAGCCAGATGCAGGACTCAATCCCAGGACTCCGGGGTCATGACCTGAGCTGAAGGCAGTTGCTTAACCAGCTGAGCCACCCAGGCACCCCAGGAGTCTGTGTTTTACTTTTCCTAACAACACATCTAAGTTGTGGTTGGAAGCCATCAGAAGTAAAAAAACAAAACAAAAAAAACACCTTGGCTTTAGAAGATATAGGAAGTGGATAATTATAAGTATTTGTACTGTACATTAGTCTCCTACTTTTAAGTTTTAATCTGCCCTTAACATTATAAAATATTTATTAGAGAAGAAGAGTTTTTTCATCCCACAAATATTTACTGCGCCTCTGTTACGTTTCAAGCACCGTTCTTAACAACACAGACAAAAAGCCCTGCTGTATGGCGCTTGCAACGTAGAGACAGAAACAGACACTGAGTAAGCAAAATATTATGTTAGATGATGTTAGGGTCTAAGGAAGAATTGAGTTCAGGAATGGGAGGAGGGTGCAGAGCGTGTGTACGTTCTCATGTAGGGGATGGCCAGGAAAGGCCTCACTGGAAAGGTCACATTTGAGTAGAGACCTGAAAGACCAGTATAAGCGCCCAATTATGGAATGACTAAGTCTCAGGAATGAAAGGCACAGCATAGGGAAGAGGACTAGTGGTGTGCTAATAGTGCTGTGTGGTAACAGACAGTAGCTACCCTCGTGGTGGGCGCAGCAGGACACAGACTCGTCAGTCATGGTGTTGTACACCTGAAACTAACATGACCTATGTCAGCCATGCTGCAGTTTAAAAAAACAAAGATATGCAGGACAGTTTAGTGGTAGTTGTGAAAACTGAAAGTGTTAGCTGGCCTTGCGGGGTGCTGAGACTCACTGCAGGCCCAAGGCAGGGTGTCCTTATTTGACTCTCTGTTGGTGACAAGGGCAGGGCCTTGCAGTCCCTTCCAGGGACCTCTCTCTCCTTGTTGACTCCAACCACCTTCTCTTTGCTCCTGGCTCTTGGCTCTTCTCTCACTCTTTGCCACTCACTTCTGGTCTCCCTTGCCTCCAGTCCGAAGATCTTCCAAAAGACTAAGTGCAGCATCTGTAACAGTGCCTTGGAGTTGCCCTCCGTCCACTTTCTCTGCGGTCACTCCTTCCACCAACACTGCTTTGAGAGTTACTCGGAAAGTGATGCCGACTGTCCCACCTGCCTCCCTGAAAACCGGAAGGTCATGGATATGATCCGGGCCCAGGAACAGAAACGCGATCTGCACGATCAGTTCCAGCACCAGGTGGGCGTGAGTGCGTGGTTAGCTGCCCCACTCCCTGAGCCTCACCGGAGCATCGGCTGGTTTCCTTCTCTCACTGAGGACTGGGAGACCCACAGTTCTGATTCTTCTCTCTCTTTCCCTGCAGCTCAAGTGCTCCAACGATAGCTTCTCTGTGATCGCGGACTACTTTGGCCGAGGTGTTTTCAACAAATTGACTCTGCTGACCGACCCTCCCGCGGCCCGGCTGACTGCAAGCCTGGAGGCTGGACTGCAGCGGGACCTGCTCATGCACTCCAGGAGGGGCACTTAAGCAGCTCGGGGGGCGAGGTGTGAGAGTGGGGGTGCAGCAGTGGAGACTAGGGGGACAGAGGCAGGGCTGTTGCACAGGAGTCAGGCACACGTGCCCAGGACTACACCCTGATCCAACACCATAGCCCTCAGGAGTAAAGGGGACTTTCTTTTTCTCCTTCCTTCTTTGGCCAGCCCGCCATTCCTCCTGTTGACTTTTTGAGCAGTGTGGATCATTCCAGACCAGCGGGGGAGGGCACCTCAGCAACCTCTGAGTATGAACAATAGCTGCTTTATTCTCTCTCCAAGAGCACCAGGCTGTGCTTGGGTCCTTGCTCCCAGAGTCTATAAATAAAAGAATATAATAGTTTGGGGGTTGAAGGGTTTATTCTGGGGACTTCATGGTGATTCGTAGCTGTGCAAACTGTACCTTTCCTCTGCTCTGGAGGACCCCTGCTTCCTTTCCTGCACAGTTCCTTGAAGACCGTGTTGGACAAAACCTCATTCCAGTAGTGGGTGGAGCCTGTGGCACCTGGTAGACTTTGATTTAGGAACCTCTGCAAAAGGCCTGATACCCTTCTGCTCCAAGAGCAGCCTGGACCAAGGTACCCAAAACAGCACCCGCTCTGCAGCCTGGCTGGTTTCTGTGGCTCTCGTGTCAATCACATATTCAAGCAGGAGGCAGACTCTGGTGGGGATCCTGGAGTTGAGGCCTGCCTTCCCAGCGGTAGGTTGGTGTCTTGCTGGATTTAGTACCAGATGATAAGCAGGATAAAGAGTCCTTTGCCCTTGACTAAAACATTTATTTCCAACCTCTTCAAAGTTGCCAACTGAAGTTTGTGTTGCTAGGTGTCTGCCTATAATTTGCATTACACTGCCTGTCAGAAAATTGCTCTGGGGCACCTGAGTGGCTCAGTTGGTTAAGCATCAAACCCTTGGTTTTGGCTCAGATCTTGATTTCAGGGTTGTGAGTTCAAGCCCTACATTGTGTTCCAAGCCCAGCATGGAGCCTACTTAAAACATTTTTTTAAAAGGAAAACTGCTCCTATGGGGCTGCTTAGCCCAAGAAAGTAACCTTGGACATTGTGCTTTAGGTAGTATTCAGAAGAGGTAGAGTACACTATATTTATCGTGGCTAAAAATAGAGACTTTGGGTCAGCTGACCCAAGTTTGAATCCTAGTTTGATTTAGAGCATCTCTTACCTCCTCTGAGCCTCAGTTTCTTCATCTGTACATCAGGAATGAGAACACCTTCCTCGTACAGCTGTTAACGAAGGCCAAAGGAGCAATCGGGTGTCCAGTTCTTTTGATAGTGGTTAGCCCCCTGGGTGCTCAGTACATGGTTATTAATACTGTTAGTGGATAAAGCACTTTTCCTAACACGCCCTTTCCCACTAACATTAATAAAGTGTTGGCACTCCCTCTTGAGTTATTTGTCTTTGATCTCTGAACCAGTTTCCTCAATTAAAAAGTAGGAATGTTTAGCCTACTTCGGGGTTGTAGCGGAGCTAAGTTTTAACGGAACCAGGGGAGCACCACATAAGCTGCACTCATTGGTTGTGCCACAGCTAGGAGAGAAAGCTGTAGCATTCCGGGGGGCCAATTTTCTGGAGCACCCTCTTGTTTGGAGGTGGCTAATCCAGCCGAAGGGGCGTGGACGGGGCTCAAGGACGCGTTACTTTCAACGCAGCATTTTAGGGTTAATACTCTTCTCCTTTCGGGCAGGGCTCACTTTGGCTTGACTATCCCTTTGGGTGGTGGTCGGGGTGGGGGGCTGCACAGTTTGCTCTGTGGGTGAATCTGGGGAGCAAATCTTAGTCACTGACCATCAGCATTCTTTGATTCAAAATGAGGTGTATGTAAAAGAAATGAACAGTGAGGCCCGGGTCTCAAGGTAGGAAGACTGGACCGGACGGCAACCCACCGTCCCCACTAGCCTGACGGAGCAGAGGCGGTAACAGGTGGGTAAGGTCGTCTCTGTCGCAACCGTTCTAATTCCCGCCCCGAGGGTGGTCCTCCCGGCTGTGGGCGGGTGCCGGAAGTGACGCAGAGCCCTGAGTCTGAGGCTGCAGGAGGAGCTCGGACCCGCGTGCACCCGCTGCCCGCTGGCCGGGCCCTCCGGCTCCCCCGGCTCCCGGGGAACCTCGGCGGCACCCCGCACCGGACCTGCCTCCCGAGCACAGGCATGTCTGGCAACGGCAACGGGGCCGCGACGGCGGTGAGTACTGAGCCGGGGACTCTCGCAACTTCGCCGTTCCGGACTGGCGGCCCAACGATTGGCTCCAGGTTGCCACCCTCCGTCGTCTATTGGTCGGAGCGACTATCCGTCATTTTTTTGTCGAAACAGTTTTTAAAGGGCCAGTAGCTGGGTTGCCCTTAGGAAGGACAGGGAAACTAGGTGAGCGGTGGGGGCGGGGTTAAGAGCGGAAGGATCGTCTGGAACGAAACCCCCATTCCTGCGGGCATCTGGGTGGGGTTCCGCCGTGCCTGGCATCCACGGCCCTGACCCAACCCAGGAAAGTTCTTCTCCCCCAGACAAGGTGCTATTCCCGGGTCCCTTTCACAACGAGACAGGGCCGAGGCGGGATTCGGCCACCTTGGGAATCTGTTCCAGTTTGGATCCCGAGAGGAGAGCGTACCCGCAAGTCCCCCAACTGCACACAAACATCTTGGAAGTGCGCCTTCTTCCTTTTTTTCTCTTTTAGAGGTCACCCAGCCCCAGCCTACTCTCAAGGTCCCCAGCTGAGACACACCTTTGGGTTACTGTGGTGGGCGGCGCCCTTGAGTCTTCTCCCTAGCTCGCAGCAGGACCTCTGGACTTGCATAGATGCAACTAAAGCGGGTGGAGGCCACTGCCAGTCTGAGATAAGAAAGAGATGTGGCAGCTGCTTATCTCCCGACGTGCAGCCTGCCAGGGAGGAGAGGGATTTTTTGCCATTGCGGACTTTCTTGAGCCCTGGACGAGGAGTAGGAAAATCTGGATTCTGGCTCCAGCTCTTTTCCCATTATTAGCTGTGTGACTCTGGGCAAGTCATTTCACTTCTTAATTGCTCCTGTAACATAGTTCCCAAGATACCTGCCCTGTCTACCTGATAAGAGTTTTCATGAAGATTAAAAGTAATAATTCTGGCATATACAGGTTTAATAAATATTTTTTAATGGAATAAAATATGCCATGCAGAATCGATGCAGTTAAAGGATTATTTCAACCTAGCAGTTTCTGGGACCTTAGATTACTCTCTGTGGGCTCCCAGTGGCCCAGAATTTTAGGGGCCATGTTTAGCATTTCAGGCCTAACCTGACTGGCTCAGGGTCCATAGGGTTTATTTATGGGAGAATTGATAGCAATGCTGTAGACTAGGGTCCAGGAGCAGCCAGCTGTCACATCCTCCAACAACAGAGGGCCCAGAGGCTTGCCTGCAAAGCACCTCCATGGGATGAAGATCTCAGAATAGGGAAAGTTGACATTATGTACAGTGGCTACTCTCTGATCTAGAAAGAGATAGGACCGCAGACTGAGGCACGCAGTTCTACCTGCATGGCACTGAACACCTTTGTCACAGGTGCCTTGGCAGGAAGAAGAGGTGTGTCCCTTTGAGTTCCTAGCTTGGTCAGCGACGTTCCAATATTTCCGGTTGGTGCGACCAGAGGTCGCACTCAAGGTGAATGGACGTTAGGCAGCTTAGCCTTTTAAGTCTTGTAGAACATCTGAGGCAGAAAATACTAGGGTCCAAACCTCTTCATTTTATAGATAAACAGATACTGAGGAGAGGATGCGCCAAGGTCAGCCTGCCAAGAGGCTAAGCAAGACTCTCCGTAAGATCTGTTGACCCCAATCCTTTCTGTTGCGTTCTAGCCGGATTATGGGATCCGTGGTGTGGCAGCTGTGGGGTAGCTGTTCCCATCAAAGTGGCAACATACCTGCGCCTGCTGTGCTGTGGATACTGAACTTGTCCTCAGTGACTCAGCTCACAGTCTCGGCGGCCCCAGCTGCCCTGCCCCTGTCTGCTGAGGGAGCCTCCCTCCCTGTGGCCGGGCTGATGGACCTTATCTCTTTACCCACCTGGCTGTGTGCAGCACTCCACCAGGCTTAGCCAGGATGGGCCTCAGGGCTCAGTGTCCGGTTATTAAAGCAACAGCAACCGTGGGTCCTGCTGGTGCTTCCCTCAGGTCTCTGTTTCTTTGGATCCGTGAGGAGGGCAGAAGGTTCTGAGGAAGGTAAAGGGACCTGTGTCGGAGTATTTCCCCACACCAAGGTTCAGCAGGCCGCAGGCCAGGGGCTGAGGTCCTTTTCTTCCAGGCCCGTGATTCTGGTTCTTGGACAAGGTGTTGAAGAACACAAGGAACAGAGGGGATTGTGACTTGGGAATTTTTTTTTTTTTTCTGCAGGAAGAAAACGGCCCAAAGATGAGAGTGATTCGTGTGGGTACCCGAAAGAGCCAGGTTAGTACAGTTACCGGGCAGAGGAAGTTGGTGGGAAGAGTTCTGTGCTGGCGGTATCACAAGCTGGGGGGCCCAGAGGGTTAATTCCCAGGACCTCGGAAATGGAAGATAAATGGGGTGGCTGGGTTTTAAATCCCATGGAGAATGGCATATTGCATTCTGTGGAGAGAGGGTTGGGGTACAGAGAGCTCCCAGACCAGACCCCTCTCCTTCCCAGGTAGGCATTCAAATCCCTCTCTGAATTCCGGCTCCTTCAGTATGTCCCTCACCCAGTGAGGGTGTGAGCTCTGGGTAGTGGCAGGGAAGGATAGGACTAATCGGAATGTTTGCCCCCAGCTGGCTCGCATACAGACAGACAGTGTGGTGGCAATGCTGAAAGCCTTCTACCCAGGTCTGCAGTTTGAAATCGGTGAGTTTTCTGGACAGGAGAGGAAGCTAATGGGAAGGAAGCCCTTCTGTCCCCGGAGAGGCAAACACAGCATTTCTGGCTTTCCCTAGGCTCAAAGCTTCATCCCATTGCCTCTGAGAATTTTTTTTTTTTTTAAGATTTTATTTATTTATTTGACAGAGCGACAGCACAAGCAGAGGGAGCAGCAGGCAGAGGGAGGGGGAGAAGCAGGCCCCAGAGCAAGGAGCTTGATGTGGGGCTCCATCCCAGAACCCCTGGATCATGACCCTAGCTGAAGGCAGACACTTAACCCATTGAGCCACACAGGCGCCCCGCCTCCGAGTGTTCTTGGCTCTCCCCAGTTGGAGGGCCATTTCCTCCTCTGAACACTTCCAACTCTGACTTGCTGGGCCAGCCGGGCGTTTAACACCTCTCCTTTGGTCTTTCTATTGGGGTGTTTAGTCCTCTCCCTAGCTCATTACATTCCTAGAGGGCAGGGGTTGGGCTATATGTGCCTCTGCATCCACAGTGCTGGGCTCAGGAAATACTGATCAATGAGCTTCTGGTTGGTTCTCTCCTCAGTTGCTATGTCCACCATAGGGGACAAGATTCTTGATACTGCACTCTCTAAGGTAACATATTCCCCCCAATCCTTTTCCCTCCCTCCTCTTTCCTTCCCCCAAGAGATTCACTCTGGGGCGCTTTCTTTTTTCTTTCTTTTTTTCTTTTTTAATTATTGTTTTAAAATATTTTATTTATTTATTTGAGAGAGTGCGAGAGAAAGAGAGCATGTGCACAAGGGAAGGGCAGAGGAAGAGGGAGAAGCAGCGCTTAGTCCCAGGACCCCAAAATCATGATCCAAGTGAAAGACAGAGGCTTAACTGACTGAGCTTACCCAAGCACCCCTTATTTTTTATTTTTAAAGATTTGTTTATTTAATTGAAAGACAGGAGCCTGGGAGGGAGGGGGCACAGTGGGTGGGAGGGGCAGAGGGAGAGGGAGAAGCTGACTCCCTCCCTGAGCAAAGAGCCGAACATGGGGCTCGATCCCAGGACCCCGGGATCATGACCCCAGCTGAAGGCAGCCACTTAACCGACTGAGCCACCCAGGCGCCCCCCTCAGGCTGTTTTTTGACTGGCAGATTGGAGAGAAGAGCCTGTTTACCAAGGAGCTGGAACATGCGCTGGAGAAGAATGAGTAAGTGAAAGACAGTTCTTACTCAGTCTCTTGCTAGGACCCCTGTGCACATCACACCTGGCTATCAGCTAGACTGTGGGGCTTCAACCTTTGGATAGGCTAGAGGGAGGCTCATATGTGGGTTTCTCAGGCCTCAGAAAAGGGGAGTGTCCTGGTTCTGAATCATCTGGCTGCCTGGAAGGCAGGATTGGCTGGGGAAGGGGGACAGAAGGGAGGGTGCAGGGCTCAGGGTCCCGAGATCTTGGGCAGGCCCGCTTCCTGATCTGCTCTAAGCACACCACTAAAGTAGAGGTGGGCATAGGTGGAGGAGGGGTGGGAGCCTGCTGCTGGGAACTCTTCTTCTTGCCTCCCTCTTCCATCTCTCTAGAGTGGACCTGGTTGTTCACTCCCTGAAGGACCTGCCCACCGTGCTTCCTCCTGGCTTTACCATCGGGGCCATCTGCAAGTAAGAACAGTGAAGTCGGGCATGGGGTTGGGGGAGGCATCATGTTAAGCTCTGCTTTTCCCTTTGGGACTCTGCCCTGTGCCTCTAGGACCAAGGAGTGTCAGGCATGGCAGGAAATTGAGAACATGCCAGTTAGTTGGTTATGGAGAGAGCCTGGAAGTGACCTGCACTGAGATCTCATCCTCATTCTTTGACTTTCCCTCTGTCTCCAGGCGGGAGAACCCTTATGATGCTGTTGTCTTTCACCCAAAATTTGTTGGGAAAACCCTAGAAACCTTGCCAGAGAAGAGGTGAGTGGGGCCTGGGTAAGCATCCTGGTGGGACATGTGCAGATGGTGGAGGGCCGGGAGCAAGAGGAGGAAATCTCGGGTTAAATCTCATTTTAAACCCTCTGAGCAGTGTGGTGGGAACCAGCTCCCTGCGGAGAGCGGCCCAGCTGCAGAGAAAGTTCCCACACCTGGAGTTCAAGAGCATTGTATCCTTTCAAGGAGGAAGGGTGGGTCCAGAGGACCCAGGGAGTCTTGAGAGCAAAAGGAGCTTCCAGAGGAAGTGGGCATGGGCCAATGGAGTGTCTATTCTCCAGTGTCTGCCCTGTCATCCATCTACCCATCCATCCATCCATTCATAATCCTTTCATATTTTCTTAGCCCCAGGCCAGTGCCTGGCACTGGGGGTAATGGTGAGCAAGACCAACGTTGTCCTTGCTTATAGAGTTTTACATTTTTGTTCTGACAACAAATGAGCATTGGTAATACAGAGTGGTACTGAACAGTGATTACTTGGGAAGGGGGGGAGGAGGAGGGTACTTCCCTTTTATTTCATATTCTACTGTATTTTGATATTCTAAGCATATCGAGTGTTTTATAAAGCTAATTTTCAAAATAGTATGTGTTAAGCACTCCCATGCACAAAGTAGGGAATTCTCTGGAAGCTTCTAGCTGGAACGTCTGTAACAGACTTGGGGGTCAGGGAATGTTTCTCGGAGGTCTTATAACCTTGTCAAGTTAGTTAACTTCTCTGTATCATTTTCCTCATCTGTAAAATGGGAATAATTAGAATACCTACCTCACTGGGTTGTGGAAATTAAATAGGCGTAGGTAAAGCACTTTCTTTTTATTTATTTATTTATTTTATATATATTTATTTTTATTTTATTTATTTGCCAGAGAGAGAGAGAGAGAGAGAGCGAGCGCACACACAAGCAGGGGGAGCAGCAGAGAGAGGGAGAAACAGGCTCCCTGCTGAGCAAGGAGCCCATTTCAGGACTCTTGATCCCAGAACCCTGGGATTATGACCTGAGCCGACGGCAGACACTTAATGGACTGAGCCACCCAGTGAGTCCCTATAAAGGACTTTATCAGTGTCTGGTGTGTAGCTCAAGTGTAATGAAGTAAATGTTAGCTGTAATAGGTAAGCAGAAGACCAAAGGAGAGATGTTAGATATAGAGAGACTCAGGCAGGGGGAGTGGTGTGAGGCTTGGGACTGCCCAGTGCTTGTGGTCCTTAGCATCTCCCCACAGCGGGGAAACCTCAACACGCGACTTCGGAAGCTGGACGAGCTGCAAGAGTTCAGTGCCGTCATCCTGGCCGCTGCTGGCCTACAGCGCATGGGCTGGCAGCACCGGGTGGGGCAGGTAGGGGCTGTCCCTGTTCCATCCCCAGTTAATCTTCCTTTTCCTGCCTGTATTCTCTTTCTGAACACCCTACCTCAAACAGTATAAGCAGGACATGGGTCCCAGGCTGTGAAGACTGGGGATCAAATGTCAGAGTCCCACTTTTGCCTATTTAGGCTTTCTGTGTGGTAGGGAAACCCCCTCTCACTACTGTCTGCTTTTAGCCACCCCCATCTTCACCCTTCTGACTGCCTATTCTGCCCCTGCAGATCCTACACCCAGAGGAATGCATGTATGCTGTGGGTCAGGTATGTTTGACCAGGGAAGCCATGTGTTGATGTGCCCTTTCTTCTGCTGTCAACCAAAAAGCTGGTCTCCTAACCTTCTGCATCTGCATCTCCTGGCATGAACATTTCTAGGGAGGGGCAGGCCTTGGGAGGCTTCTGGGCTGAAAGGGACCATGGGGAGCAGTTAGAGGTGGGCTGGTTCCTGTCTTCACCTCCATTGGTTGGGGAAAGATTAGGCCTGATATCTTGGGGTTTCTCCATCAGGGAGCCCTGGGCGTGGAAGTCCGAGCCAAGGACCAGGACATGCTGGATCTGGTGGGTGTGTTGCATGACCCGGAGACTCTGCTTCGCTGCATTGCCGAGCGAGCCTTCCTGAGGCATCTGGTAGGGTCCATGTTCCACCGGTGGAGGGGTGGGGACTTGAGGAGTTGGGAATAGTCGAGGGGGAGACTTCTCATATTAATGCACTCATTCTTGAATGTATGGATAGGACCCAAGTCTGGGCCCCTGCCTGTCTCAGTTAAGTCTTCTGAGGTCTCTATCTCTGACGGCTCTGGCCACGTGGTGCTGTTGAGTCCCTAGCTCACACGGAGAACTTCTCATTGCAGGAAGGAGGTTGCAGTGTGCCAGTGGCGGTGCATACGGCTATGAAGGATGGGCAAGTATGCAGGGGAAGGTGGGAGGGAAGGCTGTAAGGGAACACCGTGACGCGTTCTGTGCATCTCGAGTTGCCTGCAAGAGCCCGGGTTTCTAATAGTTCTCTTAGACTATGCTGAGGTAACCTGTTTTCTTTGCCAGCTGTACCTGACTGGAGGAGTCTGGAGTCTAGACGGCTCAGATAGCATGCAAGAGACCATGCAGGCCACCATCCGGGTCACTGCCCAGGTGCCAAAGCTGGAGGGTGAGGGAGAGGGGGAGAAAACAGACCTGCCTGTTACCTCCTCTTTCCTGCTGACCAGATCCCACCTCCTTCCCTCACCTAGCAGGAAGATGGCCCTGAGGATGATCCACAGCTGGTGGGGATCACTGCCCGGAACATCCCACGAGAAGCCCAGCTGGCTGCTGAGAACCTGGGCATCAGCCTGGCCAGTTTGTTGCTGAACAAAGGAGCCAAGAACATACTGGATGTTGCACGGCAGCTTAATGATGCCCACTAACTGGTCTGTGGGGCACAGGTGCCTGGGTCGCTATTGTTCAGTGCCTACCTACCAGCCCTCAGTGCCCCATCCTCACCGCTACCTGGGGAGTGATTACCCCAGGGGATTGAACTGCAAAGTCAGAGACTTGCCTCACCTTGGGGCTGTGGGGAGTGCCTTGCCTCCACAGTAGGTGGGGGTTTCATCTCTTTAGAGAAAAAGTTCAAGCCACGGCCTTCGAATGTAACCAACTCAACTAATAAACCAGCTCTCAAGGTGACTTTGTTTTTGGTGGGGTTGCAGGAAAGATAAGGACAGACACAAAGCCTGTACTCTTCAGAGGTTGGGACCTTTGTGCAAAGTTCTCCTGGAATGTTCTTTGTTCCTGCCACAGTTCTCATTTCAAACAACAAATGGTCTCCCATGAAAGAGTGGTGATCGGAGAAACCTAGGACTTGCCCCTCTCCAGCTAGCCCATATGGACATCCGATAGGTGGGCCATATATCAAGGAGTCCCCGCCCCCGCCCCCGCGCACCCCACCACCTCAGGATAGGAGTCTACAAAGTCGCCAGTGCTACGACTCTTAAAGAATGACAATAGACACTGCATTTAAAAAAAAAAATCCTTTAATAAACAAAATTAGTCCATCTGAAACTCCCCAATACAGTAAGGTCCTAGTCTTGGGTGGGTTGTAGCTGCAAGATTCCAGTTCCGAAGCAATCGGAGGCTCAGTGCAGACGCGGACGAACGGGCCAGTGCTGGTACGGAGGTGCGTGGCCCGCGGAGTAGTGGCCCGGGGGGAAGTGGGGCGAGCGACGGGGCCCGAGGGCCCGGCTGCGGTCACCGCGGGCGCGCGCACACCTCCTGCGGTCCCCACGGCCCGCGGGGCGCAAACCCGGGCCCCCGCCCCTCCCCCGCCGAGGCCCAGGCGGCGGTCCCCGAAGCGTTCGGCCCGCGGGTGCAGACGGCGGGGGGCGCCGGGGCCAAAAGTGAACGGTTCTTCCCGGCCGCGTCTGGAGAGTCCCGGCCCCGGCGCGCACCTCGGCCCTGCGTCAGAGCGGCGAGCAGCTCTTCCAGGAGGCGCCGCGGCCTCCCTGCGGCCCATCGGCGGTTCCGGAGCCCGGGCGGCTGAGTCACGGGCGCCGCGGCGGGCAGTTACGCGCCCCCGGCCCTCTCCCGGCGGCGGCGCTCGGGCCTCTGCGCCAGGCAAGCCGGGCCGCCCCCCGGCCTGGCGGCAGCGGGCACGAACACCGGCGGGCCCGCGCGGGGGAGGGGCGGGCCGGGCGGCGGCGGCGACGCGGGAGGGGGAGCCTAGCGCCGCGGCCGCCCGCCCCGAGCCCGACGTGGCTCAGCTCTTTCCGTGAGGGCGGTGGTGGCCCTTAAAAGGGCCTTTGTGGTGGCATAGGGGGGCCGGCTGCGGCTCGGGCGCCCCTCAGTACTCCTGAGAGGCCTGGGTGGCCTTCTTGCCCCCCGCGGGCGCCTTCGGCCCCACGGTGGCGCTGGTCTTCTTGGGCAGCAGCACGGCCTGGATGTTGGGCAGGACGCCTCCCTGGGCGATCGTCACGCCGCCCAGCAGCTTGTTGAGCTCCTCGTCGTTGCGGATGGCCAGCTGCAGGTGGCGGGGGATGATCCGCGTCTTCTTGTTGTCGCGGGCCGCGTTGCCCGCCAGCTCCAGGATCTCCGCGGTGAGGTACTCGAGCACCGCCGCCAGGTACACCGGCGCGCCGGCGCCGACCCGCTCGGCGTAGTGGCCCTTCCGCAGCAGCCGGTGCACGCGGCCCACTGGGAACTGGAGGCCGGCGCGCGACGAGCGCGATTTGGCCTTGGCGCGGGCCTTGCCGCCGGTCTTGCCGCGGCCCGACATGCTGCGCGAGGTAGAACAGCGGCGAAGAGGGACGCCTCGAACTGGACCAACGAACTGCCGCCCGCCGCAGTCCCAACTGCTGCCGCGCGCGCCCAGAGGCCGCCCTTATAAGCCCCCAGGGCACACCTCCGCGCCCTCCTGATTGGCTCTTTTCTCGAATACCTGCCTCCGGTTGGCTGCAGTTAACCCTTCCGTGACGCGCCACGGCTGAGGGAGCGCGCCCGCCGATTGGCCCAATTTGAAAACCTTTTGCCCGGGGAAAAAGGCGAGGAGGAGTGGTAGCACGCAGCCAGCCAACCCCTCCCTGAGCGAGCCAATCCACGTGAAGGGCGCCAGATTTAAACGCTACAACTGGAGCCCAGAACCGGAAGACAAAGAGGGTGGAGTCTGAGCCACCCCAAGAGACTCTGGGAAATCTGTGAGGGCCTAGGATTTTTAAAGGAACGGGGTCTGCGCCACTGCCTCCCCTTCCAGGTCTGGTCACTCTCCTTCTCCTTTCTCCCTCCTCCCATCCTGCAAAGGGAAAGTGAAAGAGAGAGGAAATGGGATCCCTTCCCTCTGTTCCCCTCAAAAAGTTCTGTCCCACACCAGACAAAGGTAACTCCAACCTTATGGCTCTCCCCGCCACTTGAAGTGTGAGGATTTCAATATTTATTCAACATGTTCCGTCTGATCTCAGTTCTTTCTGTTCACTTCTTTCTGCTATGCTGAAAGGAAAAGGACTGGGCAGAGGGATGGGCATCCTCTTGGCTCCACCAACCCTCCCAACCTACCCTCAAATGCCCATAGAGGAAATATACCTACAGGAACAACAAGAAGAAAAAGACAATACTTTATTGTCACCACTGGGAGCACCTGGCCCCCCCCACCCTCGTAGTCTGCCCTTACTAATCAGAATACTTAATTTATAGTCAAATATCAAGTAATTTTAAAGCCTGTGTCCCTATCCCCTGGCCAGGGTTCTATTCCCAGGCCCAACATTTTCCTTGAGAGTCCAAGTCATGGATAACTGCATAAAAGTGGCAGTATCCCAGCTCAGGCTGTAAAGACGGGACGGAGAGGGAGAGTGGCAGCTGAAGGAAGCCACAGGCAAAGTCCAACAGTCAGTAGAGGGCAAGACATGCCCAAGACGTCAATAATCACAGCGAAACGGAATCACTAAGTATAAAATCTGGGGGAGAAGAAGAGGTGGTGGGTAGAGGCCTGGGCCAGGAAGCATTCCTGGTTAGGAAAGAGGTTGGCCTGAGTCAGGAACCCTGCAGACTGTGCAGTAAAGGGCAAGCATCGGGGGACTCAGACATCGTAGAAGAGCCGGACAAGCTGGTACCGAATGGAGAAGGTGACGGCACTGCCAAGGATCTGTGAGGAGAAACACGCTAGAGTCAGAACCATGGAGAAAGGGAAACAAGGAGCTATAAAGCCCTTCCTTGACCACACCTGTAGCAGCAGCAGGAGCAAGGTCAGGTTTCTCTCATGCATGGGCCCGATGACCTTAAGGAGCAAGTTGATGAGGGTCATGTTGTTACACTCCGTGAAGCCACCATCCTCATGCTCGCTCTGGCGCACCGTCACAAGCTGGAGGCCCTCTGCTACCTGGAGGGGCCAGAGGTGGAGAGAACTTCAACTCTGCTTCAGCAATGGAGATCTGCTTCGTACTTCCAAACTCCCCTTGGATCTGATGCAGGCCTAGGATCCCCAGTCCCTGAATTCCAAATGACGGCCTAGACCCTTACCTCCTTGTTACCCTGTTACCTTTAGAATAAAGGTGCCCAAGAAAGAGAGGTTCTTGGTCTTGAACTTGGAATAGCTCATCTCCAGTTTGCCTGTCTTGGTATTGAGTCTGCAGGGGGAAGAGAGCTTTATGTGACTGGGCCACTACTCCAAGAACTCTCCTCACTGTAGTCAATTAATAGGAAGAGCACCAAACATGGCATCAAACGACCTAAGATCTATTTCTGGCTCTGCTTACTACTGTGTGATCAGAGCTAATTAAATTATGTAGGTGAATGTGCTCTGTAATTTAGAAGGGTTAACCATGTGGAAAGAGCCCTTCTTTGGGCCCACTCCCTTTGCACAGCAGATGAATAAGGCTGGCTTTACGCATCCCAAGTGAAAAAGCTACGATGTCCCTTTCAAGCCCCAAAGAGGCTACCTGGGAATACGGTGGCGAGGGCAGGGTATGATATGCAGGAGCTGAGGCAGTGAGTAGAGGAAGTTGAACACCTGGGGCATGAAGAAGAGTAGCATGGTCTTGCTGAAGTGTCCCAAGATGCCCACCACGGCAAAGGTCATGCCAGCAAAGTAACAGAAGGTATCTCCCACAAACACCCGTGATGGGTACCTGTGTGGGGGAGAGGATCTGAGCCAGTGGTGGAGGCACTATCCATCTTTTCTCTCACATTACACTCCCTGGGCCCTGGGCTAGCCCTGACTCTAGGTCTGGCCCAGAGGAGACTCTACCTCTTCCAGCAACTGTCCAGGACCCAAGGCCCTGCATTCATCTCTTCTGGAGGCTCCACAGCACTTGTTTCTAACTGCGAGTAGGCAGGGAGCAATTAGAATATTTCCAACTAGAGACCCAGAAAACGTTCAACATAGGTGTGTGCAGGTTTAGCCTCTCCAGGAGCTGGGTCATGGCCAGGACCATACTCATTCTACAATCACATAGCTATCCCCCTAGCCACAGGCCCACTTACCAGTTATGGTAGAGCAATCCCAAGGTGGTGAAAAAAAAGGGTATCATGAAGTAGAGGGAAAAGACATGATCATCTCGACAATCACCTTTGGAAGCAGGAGAAAAAGAAAGGAAAAGTTAGTTGATAGTACTTCCCTGCATATATGGGTCCTATTTTTGTCTCTAAGTTCTGCTGCAAGGGGTACTCTCCTTGTCTCCCAAGTCAAGAACTCACTACCCCTTTTGTGTCACCCAGGCAATTCCTAATATTCCACCCTCGTTCAGAACCCTTCGTAAATGAGTTACTGTCTTCAGTTTGGTTTAGATCAGTCAGACCTAGGTTTGAATACCAGTTTTACTTCCTGTGTGACCTCGATCATGACACATTTAAATTCTCTTGCCCCCAGTTTCCTCCACCATAAAATATGGTTCACAAGAACCCCTGCCACATGTTACAAAATTTAAATGAGATAATGCTTTAAAAGTGGTTGGTTTTTGTTTTTGTTTTTAAGATTTTATTTATTTGTCAGAGAGAGAGAAATAGCACACAAGCAGACAGAATGGCAGGGAGAGGCAGAGAGAAGCAGGCTCCCCGCTGAGCAAGGAGACCGAAGTGGGACTTGATCCCAGGACCCTAGGAGCATGACCTGAGCCAAAGGCAGTGACTTAACCCACTGAGTCACCCAGGCGCCCCTAAAAGTGGTTAGTTTTAATAAGCATTGATATCCATCAGCCAAAGACCACCAGAAACACACCTGCACTCAAAGCTGGGTTTACTGACTTGTAACAAGGGAAACATTGGAGATTACACACCACAGGCAACCATGGGATGCCTCAGTAAGGGGGTATTAGGAGGATTTGTTTTAAGTGATTCTGGGGAGAAAGCAAGGAGATGGAGTTTTGCCCTAGACTGGGTGCTGTCAATGGAAGTAATTGTGTAAGTGAGCATCTCAGTTTTGTCTAAAAAACAGCAGGAACTGTTATCAGAAGGAAGCAGCAATTGCTCCCGTTAGCCAGAAGAGGGAGACCTTAGTCATCTTTGAAGGATGCACAAAATGTGGTTCTGTCTATACTTGGACATGTTTAGGGAGGGACCTGGGTTTACTCTATATCATGGTCATAGACTGACCCTGTCTGACTTAGAAGTTCTGTGAAATGGTTTACATTCAACAGAAGATTATGGCCTACCTATTAGTGCCATCCAACTAAAAATGACAGGGCTGCTATTTTTCTTTCTTTACATTTAATATATCTTCATATATTGCTTTTTTTCCCCCAGAACTCCCCAAAGCCAGGTATCAGGCAACTTCCTTAGCACTCAGACTTCTCTTCTCTCCCTACTCCCAATCCCACCTACCTTCCAGCTCCACCAGATTGAAGATGATGATGGAAGCAGCAATGACTAGTGACTGGCCAGCCTCTAGGCCATTAATTCCTGCTAGGATATTGATGGCATTGGTACAGAACACTGCCAGCAGCCCCATGTAGACATAGTACAGGATCCCTGGGGGAAGAAGACAGAAGTGTGCCACCCATAGAAATGAGGACTTAAGGATATTCTGCTGAAAAAAGTGGTAGGGACAGAGGATTGGACGAAGGACCAACAGAAAGGATCTTAGAAGACACAGGGATAAGTCAGGGACACTTGGAGGAGAATCTGGAGTACCAGGAATGATGCTCTGCTAGATATCTCCCAGGGTGAGGGTGCCCTGAAGTAGGGGCCACAGGGGCAGCGGTGGCAGGGCTACTCACCCAAGTCCAGGTGCAGGCCAAGAATGGGCCGGAAAGGCTTGGGCACCACAATGGTCGTGTTGCCAAAGTTGGTGAAATAGACCATGAGAAGAGGTAGTGAGGCAGCTGTAGGCAGCAGCAGCTTATGACGCCAGCGCAGATTCAGTACATCATCCGCAAAGCCCAGGAAAATCATGCAGCAGATGGCAAGGAGCGCACCTATCAGGGCCACAAACTGGGGGAGGCTCGGGCAGGTCACAGCTCAAGCCTGCGCCCACTTCACCTTTCAAAAACTACCTGTCTTTTTGCTCGTTCCTCAGCCCCTCCACCCAAACCCAAACAACCCCAGCTCTCTCAGGTAGCTTCCAGACCCCGGCCACAAGCAACCGCCCCCACTCACCCACTTACTTCATGGTGCGGGAAGGCTTTACACCGCTCCTCCATAAAGCAGTTCAGGAAAGGGAAAGGGATGAAGCAGAAGAGGATGATAAGGAAAACAGCACCGCTGATCACTCCCTGGGACTCTGGGCTGTGGCCCAGCAGCAAAGGGAGGGGGCGGAGGGAGAGGAAAGGGGGCGTGGTCACTCACTAGTGCGGGCACACCAGTGCGGGCCCATCTAAAGAGGGAAGGGGGTGGGGAAGGCCACCAGTGCTGGAATCCCTGATACACCCGAGGGTCCCCTCAACCACAACATCCCTTCCCAGTGTTAGCCAGTGCTGCCCTTCATCTCCCAGAATCCCGACCTGTCAGCAGAGTTAGGGCTCCGTCTCCGCGGGGTCAGGCACCCCACTTCCCGCTCGTGCCCTGCGGGACCCTTCCTCTGCCCTTGCCTCCCGCCCGGGACCCGGGTGCCACCGCTCACATTTGCTGCCGGCCGGTTTTGTTGAGGTCCTGGCCACAGAGGTGCGCGGCGATGAAGTGGCCACGGAAGGCGGGGATGAGGGTGACTGTAGCCACAAATCCCAACAGCGAGCCGATCAAATTCACCAGTAGCGGCATTGGCAACTCCGGGAAGGCCCACATGACGACCAGGCAGGGGCCCCGCTCCGCCACCTCCTCCGCTAACGGACAAGCCGGGCGGAAGACTTGGGCCTCCGGCAGAGAGGAGTGTCCGCTCCCCACAGGCTGGGTTTTCCCACAGCAGCCTGAACGAAATCTAACAACTCTGACTTGAGGCGCGCTCAGGACTCCCGCGAGCCTCTACAGCGCAACCTCGGCTGTAACCCCACTGCATGCACTTGCATACCCACTGTTTCCTCCCGGATCTTGTTCGCAGAGCAACCAGCGTCCTGGAAGGCGGCGGCGGCCATTTTTAATATGGGCACGTAAAGAGGGGGGACCCAAATTGTCCTTTAAACTGTGTCTTTATTTGAGAGTGTTCACCACGAGGGTATTGGGAAAACAACTAAAGACAGAAAAACAAAAGCGGATACTCTCCTAACGCCATATTAAAAGTGTATAGCCCGAAGCGGACAAACTCTTTGCCCGGTTCCAAGATGAACACCTCCTGTCCCACGTGTCTGACACGGCTTACTCCTGGTTCCACGTCAGTTTTAGGTCCGCCGGCCGCAGCCGGTCACGTTTAAAGGGCCAGTACCCCGCGTTTCCTCTGGGCTACCCCTAGAGCGGGAAGATGGCTCTTGGAAGCAACGGGGAAGGCAGGAGGGACGAGGGTGAGGAGCCTCTCCTGCTCGCGGTAGAAAACCTGTTGCCAACGTAGTCGGAAGTCAAGGTAAACGCAGCTTAGTTCCCGGGAACGCAGCTACACTTCAGAAGCTGCTGTAAATTCTAAAGCCGCCGAGACACTTGATAAGTCCCTCCCACTCCTCCCACTCCTCCCACTCCATGTTTTTCTTGTCCTCGAGTCAGGTACTTCGCCTTCATCATCCCACCGCCTTCTGCCCCCGCAGCAGCAGTAGTTGCTGAGCAACCCAGCGGGGCACTTCACCGCTGAAGGGACTGGCAGTGCCCTCCGGTCTTGAATTTAACCCGGGACTTGGCTTTCCTTGGTCCTCCATTGTGCCAAGCTCCCAAACTGAGGAGGAGAGGCTGTGGCTAAGGAAGCAAGAGACTCAGCCCCACACGTGGCTTCCTGCTGGCCCTCTTCCTCCAGGTTACGGTGTCTTCTGCTTGGCACCTGTGTCCTTGCAAATAACAGTTCACCAGCTTCATTCCCTTTCATTCACCAGCGGGGTCTCAGTGGAAAGTGATTTACGTCCCATAGAGAGGTTAACCACCATCTGGGACTACGGAGACAACTTGAGTATCCCCTCACTTTGTCCGCTCTTGGAAATCCCCTGCTCCAGAAGTCAGGGTCAGGTTGACTCTTTTTAGGCCAAAGATGGTCTCTCCTGCCTCTCAAAACTAAACTACGTGTTAAATGTCCCTCCTACTTGAAGGCAGCTCTAATTAGCAACAAAAACTGTGCATGTATGAAATATACTTAATATACATATAGTAATCGCAGTAACATACTTGATAGTATTCCACCAGATTTTCAGTACCTCTTATCCCACAGATAATGTGTGTGTGTGTACATGTACATATGCATTTGTGTCTTTTAGACTGGAAACTCCCTAGAGGCAAGTGTTTTCTATTCCACAGAGTATCCCCATGGGGCTAAGGACACAGAGATATCTGTATACAAGGCACCCACACAATGAGTCTGTGTCTTAAAGAAAGACAAATGGCAATTGGAGCACATGAAAAGAGCAATTAGTTGTGACCAGGGGAGGTAAGTAGTCTCTCCAAAGATTTCGGTAGGTGGTAATCGTGGAAGGGCCTCCCAAGTAGGGGAAGTGAGACTCCAGGAGCAGGTGGAAAGGAGGAGCTTGTGGGAGCCTCAGAGGAGGCAGCATTCAGTTATCTTGTTGATCAGGAGCAGGCTGAGACTCCCTGGAGGTTGGAGGGACAGCGTATCTATTTCCTTCCTTATTAGGAGTTCAGTCCTAATAAATCTTCCTTCCAACCTGGCATCAGGAACCTCTGACTCTTCTCCAGAGATCATTAGCCACCCCCCAACCCCCGTACAACCCCCACTGGAACAGGGTTGGGAGGGGACTTGTTCAAAGACAAATCACTAGAGATTCCTCATCCAATATACATGTTACCATCAGAACATGGTTACTGGGGTACTGGCATTACAATATTTTTGTTCCCATGATGGAAAACGCCCAGTTGATTATCAGCCTAATTAGGAGAAGCAAATACAGGACTTGGCCACACTTGAAATTTTGTGCCTTTCCTGGTAAAAATTCAAAACATTTGCCTGAATGTTAAAGCTGGTCCTAGAATTCACAGATCAGGTGAGTTGTCGGTGGCTTCTGCTGGTTTCTTGGGCTGAGTAAACAACATCTAAGATGCGTGTCTCCTACTAGGAGGCCCTGAGTGCCTCCCACTGAGCAAGGCCAATCTGTTGTTAAGTTGGATTGCCTATCAAAGTCTGTCCCAAATATGTCTTACAGTGCCTAAAAAGTCCATGAGACAGCTTTGGATAGTCTGGGGCAATGACACTTGCAGGACCCTATCCCTGGCTCTTTCCAGGCAGTTGAGTTACTTTTTCCTTTTCTTCCTGCTTCTCCCCTATCAGTGTATCAGAAGTTGTTAGCTGAGGGGTGCCTGTGTGGCTCAGTCGTTAAGCCTCTGCCTTTGGCTCTGGTCATGGTCCTGGGGTCCTGGGATCTGGCTCCCTGCTCAGTGAGGGGCCTGCTTCTCTCTCTCCCACTCCCCCTGCTTGTGTTCCCTCTCTCTGTTTCTCTCCCTCTGTCAAATAAATAAATAAAATCTTAAAAAAAAAAAGTTATTAGCTGAAAGCAAGCCCCAAGATATCCCATTCCATTGAGATAACATGAGCTTTCAAAAGATGCAAACAATATAGAAATTCTTAGTGTTGGCATGTATAATGGAATATCTTGTTAGACTTAAAATTACAAAGGATTTACTAATCCCTACTATATTTGCGGGAAACTTTTAAGTACTGCCAGGACACAAAGTGATATAAATGCACTCCCCTTCCCCCCAGCAAAGAGTCTGCTTTAGCATATTAAAGCACCTTGGTTGAATATGAGAAAAGACAGATGACTGTGACAGAGGCCCCACTCTTTTTTTAAAAAATATTTTGTTTATTTGTTTTATTTTATGGGGTTGGGACAGAGGGAGAGGGAGAGAATCCAAAGCAGACTCCACGCTGAGCATAGAGCCTGATATGGGGTTCAGTTCCACAACCCCGTGATCACGACCTGAGCCAAAACCAAGACTTGAACTGAGCCACCAAGGTGCCCTTATAGGGTCCCTGCTCTTTTTTTTCCTTAAGATTTTATATATATATTTAAAGATTTTATTTATTTATTTGACAGAGAGAGTCAGCACAAGCAGGGGGAGTAGGAGAGGGAGAAGCAGGTCCCTCACTGAGAAGGGAGCCTAGTGCAGAGCTCGACTCCCAGGACCCTGAGATCATGACCTGAGCTGAAGGCAGACGCTTAACCAACTGACCGACCCAGGCACCCCAAGATTTTATATATTTTTTAAAAATATTTTATTTCCTTATTTAAGAGAGAGAGAGAGAGAAAGCATGCCAGCACAAGCAGGGGGAGCAGCAAGCAGAGGGAGAGAAAGAAGCAGGCTCCCCATTGAGTAGGTTCCATCCCACAAGATCCCCAGAACCACAACCTGAGCCAAAGACAGACACCCAATGAACTGAGCCACCCAGGCACCCAAAGATTTTTTTATATTTGAGAGAGAGAATGAGAGAGAGAGAGCATGAGCAGGGGGAGGGGAAAGAGGAGGGGGGCCAGGGAGAGAGAAGGGGAACAGGGAGGGAGCCCGCTGAGTAGGGTGTCCAACATGGGGCTCAATCCTAGGACACCAAGATCATGACCTGAGCAGAAGTCAGACGTTTAACTGACTGAGCCACCCAAGCGGCCTGACAGGGTTACCACTCTAAAGCAGCTTCCTCGTGAGTGGGAAAAGCAGACATAAACAATCAGCTAGACTCTAAGACAGAATAAGTGCTAGAGATCTAAGTAACAAGTGGAAGGAAGAGTAGTGGGGCTAACATGGGAGACTCACGTGAGACTGAACCGTGAAGCAGTGTCTGGCCACCCAGAGCCCAGTGCTTAGTGGAGGAGTTCAGGAAATAAATCCAAGAACTCAGATCCCTAGAGAACTGAGATCCCTAGGAGGTTGGAGGGTTCCTGAAGAAGGATTCCTGGGGAGGAGGGTCTGCATAGTGAAACTGTGCACCTAGGCAACTTCTTATATAACCTGCTTCCCTAGCTCTAGCCACTTTGCCCAATGACAGCTTACTCTTGGGGTCTGGCCCTGAGTTCTCTCCTCCCTTCATTGCATGTCTTTTCCTCCCTTTATGATTAGAAACTTGCATTCTCAGGGCACCTGGCTGCCTCAGTTGGAAGAGCATGAGATTCTTGATCTCAGGATCCTGAGTTTGAGCCCTATGTTGGGTGTAGAGATTAATTTTTAAAAAATTAATAAACTTTAAAAAAATGCTAGGAATCTTCCATGATTTTTGGTGTCCAGTGATGATGCACGGGCAGGGCTATAGCAAGGCTTGTCCATCACCAGCCATCTCCCCATCATTCCTTACAGTGAATTCCTAGCATCCCAGGCTACCCCACCGCTTCCTCTGGTTCAGGAACCCTGTTGCTGACCTGCCAGATCCTGCCTAGCTCTGCAGCCCCACACTCTAGAAGGCATTGTATTCCCAGATATTCATTCCTTGGACTTACTGACTAGATTGGGGAGAGAGATTAATACCTTCCCTGTTGCCTATCTGGGAGCTGAACCCTTGGCCATATGTAGCTGGAGAAGAAGGGTCTCTTGGGGAATGAGGGTTCCTTTGAATCCTGTTGCAAGAGTTCCCTCCCCCTCCCTTCAGAGGGAAATGACAAGCCCCTGTCCTATACAGATGGAATCTACTCCCTCAAATCTAGGAAAAAGGATGGATCCTGGGGCCAGAGTGTACCTGTAGCATCATTTTGTGTGTATTTGTTGGGATATCACATATTTGGATGACATCACATTTTCTGCTAAATCTATTGATAGTCCATGGCTACACTGCCAGCTCCCTTCTCATTACCACCTCTTCTACACGTGCTCCAAAGGCAGGAGCTGTTACTATGGAAATATATTATTTTTAAAAACAGAAACAGCCCCAGGCTTGGGAAGTATCTCCAGAACAAACCCACACGAGCAAGGAGGTTAATAGGGTGTTCCTGAATCCCAGCTCCTAGTGGGAGGGAGGTGGTGGTGGTGAAGGGGGCTTAATATTCCATGTTCTATTCTCAGAGTCTACCAGGTTCAGGTTCTTTCCGGTCGGTAGCTCCTGGACTACTGCCAGGCACTTCTATCTAGGAGGGATGCTCTGCACTTAGTTATCCAGGGCCTAGTTTAGGCCAAGAAATGGGAAGGTGCTGAGCCTGGCGGTGTTGAGAGAAGGGGGCGACGCTATCCACGGAGTTCAGGTCCTTCTTAACCCCCACAACGCGTCTAAACTGTAGAAATCTAAGCTGCGCAGAGGAAGTCAGAGACGGTATCTCAAGTGAGTGAAGTTACTCCTGCTGTGAGAGCTCAGGGGAAGGGGAGAACCCCGGTTTCAGTATGGGGCGGGGTGGTCAAAGATCCCGCCTATTTTCAACCCCGGAACCTCCTCCACTCTGTGTGGTCCTCCCGCCCTCCTCCAAGCCCTGGAGCCCCGGGCTCGCCAAGCCCCGCCCAGCGCGGGTGCGGCTCCTTTAAGGGCGGGTGGGGGCGGGGCGCCGGCCGTGTTGTCAGTGTCAGCTTTGCGCACGCAGCCCTTCCGGAGCCGGTGCCGGTCCTCGATCCCCCACGTCTCTGCAGACGAGTCCCCGCCCGGGTCCGGGAGGGCCCGCGCCGTGGGAGGAGTCGGGCGCTGGCCGGAGACTAACCCAGGTCGGACTGCCGGACCAACCAAGGAGGGAACCGGACCGCGCAGAGAGGGACCCCGACGTCGCGACCCCCCCAGGACTCCTCTCATCGATCTGTGGCACCCGCTAGTTCCGGACACCCAGCCCCGCAGAGCCCCCGAGCCCGCGCGCGCCCAGCCCCGGGGGAGCCCGCCCCAGCCCCGCGGCCCGCCCGGGCCATGCTCCCCCGGGGCAGCGGCTGAGCCCGAGCCGGGGCCCGGATCGGAGCCCGCGCGGAGCATGGATCCGGGCTGGTGGCAGCAGGACGTGGGCTGGGCGGCCCTGCTGATCCTTTTCGCCGCCTCGCTGCTCACGGTGTTTGGCTGGCTGCTACAGTATGCCCGGGGCTTGTGGCTGGCGCGGGTCCGTGGGGGCCGGGGCCCGGGACCCGCCTTAGCTGCGGAGCCCGCGGGCTCCCTGCGGGAGCTGGGCGTGTGGCGCTCGCTGCTGCGGCTGCGGCCGACTCGGGCCGGCGCCCCCGAGGAGCCAGGCGTCCGGGGCCTCCTGGCGTCGCTCTTCGCCTTCAAGTCTTTCCGAGAGAACTGGCAACGGGCTTGGGTGCGAGCGTTGAACGAGCAGGCCTGCAGGGACGGGGTGAGTTGGACAGGAGCACCTGAGTGTTCCCCTCACTCAGCCTTTCCTTCCAAGGGAGGGAGGGAGGGTCTGCTTCTGCCTGGAGGACCAGATGGGGGTGGGGATCAGCTGGAGAACCCTATGGCTTCTCTTCCCCTCTGGGATTAGAGAAAAGGGTGCAGGTGAGGCTGGAGGTTGTGGAAATCTAGCCATGTCCCATATTCTCTATTCTGTGGTGGAGGTACTCTCTGGCTCCAAACCTGAGCACAAGTTGCTGTTCTCATAGCAACGCTAATCCCTGGGCCTGAGGGCACTTCCGTGTAGCCTGGGTGCTGGTTGTGTTGGAGGAACGGGGATGGCAGGGAAACAGGTGCACCTGCAGAAGGAATTTGCCTGGTCCTCATGCCACCACACCCAGTTAACATTTCATGCCCCTAATCCCTGGTTTGACCAGGCAGATAGATCCCCAAGGAGCATGAATTACCAACCCTGCCAAGCCTTTAGTAATTTCACTGATACAGACTAGCACATCCTCCTTCTTGCTGACCTGCAGCATATATATCGAGGAAAAGGTGTTAAAGTGGAGAGCAGATCTGTGCCCTTCTCAGTGGATGAGCCTGGAGCTGCCCCTTGAGGGTCAGTCACAAACCAGCCCAACCTACTTCCTCCCATTGCACCATGGGCATCTGGTCTCCCAGGAAGTAGGGCAGGAAGCGTGGTCATAAGACTGAGGTAGGGTGGGAGGTAGAGGCCTCCCTGTCATGGGGCCCTCTCCCATCCTGGCGCAGTGATCTCTCTTCGTCCTCACTGTCTATCAGCCTCCTGCCCAGAGGGTTCTCTAGCTCCAGCTCCCACTAGGGCTTTGCTAGCTCTCCAGATGCCTAGAAGCAAAAGTGGCCACACAAGAAGTTGCCCGGTCTCCTCTGTCCAGCTAGCCAGCAGAAAGCCAGATGGCTTCTGTTAGTCCACATCTTGAACTCATCACTCCGCCCAGTTTTTCCTGTACCTTGTCCCTAGGTCAGGAGTGGCTCCTCGGGACAGCTGACTCAGCTGGACATTGGCCTCCCTTGCAGGGGGTGGGGAGATTGGGGTTCCAAGCATCCATCTCCCTATCTCCCTGGGCCTGGCCTTCAAACAAGCCAGCGACAGGAACAGAGAAGTTGGTATTCCCTGATTTGCCAGGCTCATGAGTCCCGTGAATTTGTTTCCTCCCATCCCAAGACCCGAGGAAGGGCAGCCAGCTCAATTTGTGCCCCCTCTTCAATTCTTCTTCCCATCCTGCTCTCTGGATGGTGCTTCAGTAGGCTGTTTCCGTCGCTGTATAAGAATTAGGAAACTCTTTCAAGACCTAAGCTAAGCAGCTTTCCGCTGCCTAATACCACCCTGCTGTTTGCCTTGAGGAATTAGCAGTCCCGGACCCTTGAGCCCTCTGAGCTTGCTTTTCTTCCCAGTCCCTCTGGGAAAGTTCCCCAAGGCCGTGCTGAGCTAGTCTTCAACCCCAACAATATGGATAGGGTCATACCCTTGAGTCTCCGCATCCTATTTATCTGGAAGAAGCCTTAGCCTCGTTTCTTCAACTCTTGTCTTGATTCAAGTGGCCTTGCTTCCTTTACCCTTAGCTCAGCTGTGTCTCTCTCTCCCCAGTTATATGTATGTACCAACCAAAACGTTTATTACTATTTTTTTCTATGCACACCTTTCTTTGGGGGTAGGTTGGGAGATGAAGAAGAAGGTGAGGGGAGAAGAGGGAGGCTCCTGATAATTCCAGGAGAAATCTAGGGTCTTCTGCTCAAGGTGATCTGATCTTTGAGGTGGTCTAGCTCGACAGCTCTCCCTAGTAACTGCAGGCCCCAGAGGGGTGTGGTTCTAGGGGAACACTTCCTGCCCTAAAGCCCTGAGCCAAGGAGGGGCCAGCAGCCAGCCTGCAGCCTCCGCAGTGCCAGGGCCCAGCCAATAACTGAGCAGGCCAGCCCTGTGGGGGGCAGCTCCAGAGACCTGAGCCTATGTCCACATTACTCCCTCAGAGTTCCATCCAAATCGCCTTTGAGGAGGTGCCCCAGGTCCCACCCAGAACCAGCATTAGTCATGTGACCTGCGTAGACCAATCGGACCGCACCATGGTAAGGGTTTGCGGGGCACTGCCTTCCACAGGGCCTGACGGGGGCTGATCCCAAGAGTTCCTTTTAGTCTGAGGGCTCTTGACTTGGGAGTCTCTGAATGCCTTTGGCATCCGAGGACTGGGTTCGGGAGGTCTGAGAGCCGCATTCAAATTACATGCGAAATGGGGCACATGTGTATGTGTCTGCATTTTTCTGGACGGGGAGTCTTTGGGTTTTATTTCTTTTATGGGCTTGTGACCCCAAAGAAGCCCCAAGGAAAAGCAGGTGGGGTAGGCTCTTTATAGGGCAGAGCGAAGCAGGGTTGAGCCCCCATCCTCCCATCACACCTGACCCTCGTTGCCTCTTTGCCTTGCTGGTCTCAGGTGCTGCATTGCCAGCTCTCTGCTGAGGAGGTGATGTTCCCAGTCTCTGTGACCCAGCAGTCCCCCGCTGCCGTCTCCATGGAGACCTACCACGTCACTCTGACACTGCCACCAACACAGGTGGAGGGGGATGTGGGAAACCGAGTTGGGTAGGGGGTGGTTCAAGGCCTCAGCCTTGCATTTGGGTTCCTCTCTGGGACAGAATCAGGGAAGGGAGGGTCCTGGGGAGTAGGGAGTCAGTTGGAGGCATGAGGCAAGTCAACCCACCCCTTTGTCCCTCCCCCGCAGTTGGAAGTCAGCCTGGAGGAAATCCCTGACGAGGGGCTGCTCGTGTCCTGGGCCTTTACTGATCGCCCAGACCTCAGCCTGACGGTTCTTCCCAAGCTGCAGGCCAGGGAGGTAAGGGGGCAGGCTGGGGCGGAAGAGGCAGAGCAGGGAGGCTATGCAGAGCTGGGGGCCCCATCTCTTTGTTTTCTTCACCATGCAGAGAGGCGAGGAGCAGGTGGAGCTCTCCACGATTGAAGAGTTGATTGAGGACGCCATTGTCAGCACCCAGCCGGCCATGATGGTCAACCTCAGGGCTTGCTCTGTGCCTGGAGGCCCGGTAAGTAGGTCCTCAAAGCAAATCGTTTGTAAGCGGAATGTCCCCAGTGTGCTCTGTTGGGATTCCTGTTCTTTTTACCTCCTTCTGCTCTTAGGTGCCCAGTGAGAAGCCACCCATGGTGCCCCAGGCACAACCTCCCATCTCCAGACCTACACGGTTATTCCTACGGCAGCTTCGAGCATCTCACCTGGGAAGTGAGTTGGAAGGTAAGAGCCAGAAGCAGCTGGGAGACTGCTAAGACTATGGGTGCAGGTGCTCCCTGTCCTTCTGCCAAGGGTGTGGCTTCATTATTCCTCAGTGGCTTCCTGTCTTTGATCTGAGCGTCATCTAATTTCTGGTTCCTCCCAGGCACTGGGGAACTGTGCTGTGTAGCTGAGCTCGACAACCCAGTGCAACAGAAGTGGACCAAGCCCGTGAGCGCTGGTCCCGAGGTGGAGTGGACCGAGGACCTGGCCCTGTAAGGAGTGACTCCTCCACCCCCACCCCTGCTCTCATGGGCAGACTGAGGATCAAACCCTTCCAGCATAGCTCTGGCATGAATCAGCTCTGCTGTCAGTACACTCTTGTGTGAGCCCCAGTTGTATGCTAGGCCCTGGCCTAGGTCCTGGGATACAGACATGACCAAGTTGATTGCAGGCTCCAGGCAGAGACAGATGTACATAAAGAAGATGGGATAAGGGCTCCAGTCAAGATTTGCCCTGGGCATGCTTAAGTGGGGGAGATTAATTCCCACAGGGGGGTAATAAAGATCAGAGTAGGCTTCGTGGAGGAGGTGGCATTTAAAGCACACCTTCCAGCAAGAATAAGATTTCAACAGAGTGTGACAGAAAAGTGTTTTTGGCAGAGGAAACAGCCTGAGCAAAGGGGAGGGGGGGGTTTGACACAGAGAGAGAGACAGGGAGGGCAAGACCAGGGAGGATCCATGCCCAGCATACTGCGCAGAACCCTGTCCTATTCCCTTGGTAAGAGAGGGTGTTTGTTTGTTCCATTTTTTAAAAAATTTCATTGATTTAAGTGATCTCTCCACCCAATGTGGGGCTCCATCTCATGACCCTGACATCAGGAGTCACGTGCTCTTCCACAACTCAGCTGGCCAGGTGCCCCTGGAAGAGAGAATATTTTTGGAGAGCAGGAGTTAATCCAATTGGAGCCCTTGTTCCTGCTTGTTTATGTACACCCCTCTTTGCCTTTGGCCTGTGATCAGTTCGAGGGTGGGTTTGGTTTGCTAATCGTCACCCTCCCTGCCTCACCTCCCCTTGGCCACAGGGATCTGGGCCCCCAGAGCCGGGAGCTGAGCCTCAAAGTGCTGAAGAGTGGAAGCTGCAGCGACTGTGAGTATGGGGCAGGGAGGAGCCCCTCTGCTGGGTGCTAAGTGGGGCCTGGTCATGGGCCCAGCTCACAATGCTGTCCCTTTCCCCAGCTGAAATCTTGGGCCAGATCACACTGTCTGTGGGCCCCCCTTCCAGACCTCTGTCCCGAAGACAGGTCTGCCCACTCACCCCTGGGCCGGGAAAAGCCCTGGGACCTGCGGCCACCATGGCAGTAGAGGTGAGAAGCTGAGCCCAGGGGGGTTGACGGGAGGACACCGGGGACTGGGGAAGGGCAGTCTTTGAGCTCCGCCTCTTTGCTCTTCCCCTTCTTGGCAGCTTCAGTATGAGGAGGGCTCCCCCCAGAACCTGGGCACTCCAACTCCCTCCACGCCACGCCCCAGCATCACACCCACCAAGAAGATCGAGCTAGACCGGACCATCATGCCTGATGGCACCATTGTGACCACAGTCACCACCGTCCAGTCCCGGCCCCGTGTAGAAGGGAAACTAGGTAAAGAGAAGGGAGCCCAGTTCAAGCCAGGGTCCCCTGGCTGCAGACCTGTGTGGGGCAGGGAAGGGCAAGGGAAGCCCTAATTCCAGCTCCTCCTGTTTTCCAGCCACAACTTCCTCATCATCTTTGTCTCTCAGACCTCCCCTTACATCCTTCCTTTTCCCCCACTGTTCCTCTCCTGCCAACCATCCTGGGATCCTGGGTCTGCCGGGCCCTCCTGCAGGACCCTTGCCCTTCTGTCTCCCCCGTTCCCTGCTGTCTTTTCACAGGTCTCCTGCCAGCCCTTTCCCCAGACCCAGGCACCTAGTTGTCCCTCCCTCCACCCTCAACCTTCTAGCACCTTTGGGATCTGCCAACTAACCCAGTGACCTCTGTGATACTTGTCTCACTCCTGGGGGCCCTCCATGACATTCTTCCCATTTCTGGGGGCACCACGGGGCTCCCCCTGCCCCCAGGCATCTTCATGGCATCTCCCCATGCCCTGGGTGGGCCCCACGACCCTTCCCCAAACTCCCATTGGTTCCCATGGTGCCTTTTTGCCCCCCCTGGCATCTTATTAATCACCTGTGTGATTAACTGTCCCTTAGTCACCCCTGCCCTCTGAGTCAGCCAAAGCCTGCATCTTAATACAGTAGGGGGTGGGGGCCACTTTAAGGCACCTCCCAGCTCACTGACCCTCCCCCACCCACCAGACTCCCCCTCCCGCTCCCCGTCCAAGGTGGAGGTGACTGAGAAGACGACAACTGTGCTGAGTGAGAGCAGCGGCCCCAGCAGCACCTCCCACAGCAGCAGCCGTGAGTGGGGGATCAGGAGGTGTGAGTGTCGGCGGGCATGGGGGCCCCAGAGTCAAGAAGCCATTTTGTGTGGGACCCAGGAGCCAGGGAGCAGTCAGGTTATCCAGCCTCTGTACCCCCCAGCAGGGGAGAGCCACCTTTCCAACGGCTTGGACCCTGTCGCAGAGACAGCGATTCGTCAGCTCACTGAGCCCAGCGGGCGGGCAGCCAAAAAGACACCCACCAAGCGTAGCACTCTTATCATCTCTGGCGTTTCCAAGGTAACATGGCTCTGAGGAGAGGAGCTGGGATAGGAAGAAAGCCCTGATGGGTCACTCCTGCCCATTAAAACATGTCGCTCCTGCCAGGTGCCCATTGCTCAGGACGAGTTGGCACTATCTCTGGGCTATGCGGCATCCCTGGACGCCTCCATGCGGGAGGACGCAGGAACCAGTGGGGGTCCCTCCTCCCCGCCCTCAGACCCACCAGCCACGTCCCCAGGACCCCTCGATGCCCTCTCCAGCCCCACCAGCGTCCAGGAAGCAGATGAGACAACACGTTCGGACATTTCTGAGAGGCCGTCTGTGGATGACGTTGAGTCGGAAACAGGGTCTACCGGTGCGCTGGAGACCCGCAGCCTCAAGGATCACAAAGGTGGGGAGACATTGGCAGCACCCCCTCCCTTTCTTTTATGCCCAGTATCAGGACCTGGGTCCTACTGGACACCTAGGGGAATGGGATTCTCAACCCAGTTTTGCCTTCTCCTTCCTCTGCTAAGGGATCCCCAGAGTTCCCAGCCTGTTTCAGCCAAGCCAGAGTAGAGAAGGAGAACTTACTGCCTAGGCTCCTGGCCTGGATCTGACAGGCGCCAGTGACAGCAAGGGATGCCAGAGTCTTTCCCTTTACCTACACTTTTCTTCTTGGGTCTAAGCACTTACGTTCTTTCCTATGGTCTTTCTTTTTTTCCTCCCCTCTCCTTCCATTCTGTACTCTCTTCCTTATGAGTATAAGGAATCCTACCCTGGGATCAACTCTAGGAATGTCCTTCTAGCAGCCACATGGCTGGCTCAGGGATAGGCGTGGTGCTTTTCTCACTTCTAAGGATGAGGGGCTTGCCCCCCACATTTTTATACCTCTGCCAATGAGTCTGTGAACCACAAATGTATTTAACTGTGACTTAAGCCTTCATCACTTCTTGGGATAATGAGATTCCTAAGTCCAAAGCCCGCTGTGTAAGCACTTTTCTCATTATGTTGGTTCTGAATTTACCTCCTTGAGGTTTTCCAGCTGCCCCGCTTCCTGCTTACATCCTGGAATTTGGTTGACGAGTCAGTGCCTACCTTGTCCTTCCATGACTTTATGGGCTTTTAGGAGTACCCTCTGCTCAGCCTTTGTCTTCCCATAGTAGAGGCCCAGTTGTCAGTCTGGTGCTCAGCGGCAGTAGCCAGGAGTAAACACAGGAATCCCATAAGCACCTCCATTTTTCTCCTTAGGAAAGATAGAAGGCATATTTTGTCTCTACTTTTTTTTGTAAGGAAGCCTGGCTTTTAGACAGAGGAACTGCTTCTGTATCTTCAACCCCTGAGCGCTTGGTCCTTTCTCTGCTCCCCACCTCACCCCATGCGAGCTGTGCCCCTCTCTCTGCCTCAGCCTCCCCTCTTCCCCCACAGTGAGTTTCCTGCGCAGTGGCACGAAGCTTATCTTCCGCCGGAGGCCTCGCCAGAAGGAAGCTGGTCTGAGCCAATCACACGACGACCTCTCCAACGCCACGGCCACACCCAGTGTCCGAAAGAAGGCTGGCAGCTTTTCTCGCCGCCTTATCAAGCGCTTTTCCTTCAAATCCAAACCCAAGGCCAATGGCAATCCCAGCCCCCAGCTCTGAGGGCCCTTCTCACCTCCTGAGCTAGGAGAGGGCAGGAGTCCTCTCAGCCCACCCCCCACATCCTCTTCCATTCCCCTTCCTGGATTCCCAACAGCCTGGGCCAGGGAAGCCCTCTGGGTTCCAGGAAGCCCTGTGCACCCTGGGCTGTGGGGCCAGTTGGAAGGGTACTTGCAACGGGAAGCATGAGACAGGCGGGCGCCCGTTGCTGAGGATGCAGAAGAGGGAGTGGGTGGCTGGGAGTGAGAGGAGGGCTCTGTCCCGGCACATGTGGGCATTCCTCAGAACTGGTTGCCTGCTGTTGACATTGGCCCCTCAGAGGAGCCCCAGGGTGCTCAGCTCCTCAGCTGGTCCTTCCTCCCCTATTTATTCTCTTTTCTATTTATATGTGTGGTCCAGGACCCTCAGCAAACAGATCAGAGAGGGCATCTCTCCCAGGTGACCCTTCTTTCCTGTCCCAGGAGGGTAGGCAGTTAATTCCCTTTGGGACAGGACTCCCATGTCTCCCTCAGGTCCCCACTCCGACCAGCACCAGTGTCTGCCTCTGGGGACATTGGCAGCTCACAGCCGGGCCGGTGCCCCGGAAGGGGGGCAGGTACTCCCCACCTCCCTGCCTCCCCTCCTGCTCCTCATCCCTCCCTCCCCTTTATTACTGTTTTTGTACTTGATGCCTTCTCCGTGAGCAGTGGCTCTGTAGGAAGGAGGGAGCCAGGAGCTGGGTGGAAGCCTTCCCCAGAGAAATGGCTTCAGGGGCTTCATTAAAGACTGTGATGATGATGGCACAAGAGCAGGGCTACACCTCTGTGTGTTGGGAGATGATGATGTCCATTGCTGTGTGATGGCTTGGAATTTAATTTATTAAATTAAAGTCAAATTGGAGTTTATAATCTGGTTCTCCTTTGAAAGGTCAGTGAGCAGCTAGGCTGTGGCATTGGTAGGGTGGGAAGATCAGAGACGGGGGGGGGGGGCCCAGATAGTGTGGTGGGGTAGATGACACACATGTTGGGTCTGCTAAGAAGTTCATGCAGGGAAGAAGGGATGCGTGGAGAGACGATGGGAGAACGAGTCTTTGAAGGGTGAAGTCATAGCAAAAAACATCAATCAGAGAAAAAAGTCAGTCAACTCGTACAGGCATCTTCATTCCCCTTTCTTGAATAGGCTGCTCCTTCCAGGATATGATAGGATCCTAAGCATGGATTCTGGATCTAGATGGCCTAAATTTGAGTCTCGGTTCTTCTAATTACCCGTGTGGCCTCGGGCAAGTTACGTTACCACAGAGTACCTCAGTTTTTTCATCTGTAAAATGGGAACTGTGATAGTAGCTATGACTTGGTTGTGGCTGAGAAGTAAATGCATGAAGTGCTTACTATTCTGCTGGCATATGGTCAATGCTGAATAAGTGCTAACTGTTGCCTCACAAGAGACAGATTGGGAGGGGGAAGTCTTATAAAGTTTTCATCATACTGAAAAGTCTTTCATTCCTAAATATGGCCAAGCTTCAGGGAGTTCTGGCTGCTAGCAAATTCTACACCCCTGGTTCCCGTTCTGTGGGACCTTACCCAGGATTTGAACCAGGTAAGCTGCTGCAGGATGTCAGACAGAGCCCTGGACCTGGGACAGAAAGCCCGAGTGTGCCACAGACACACCAAGTGACCTTGGACAGACCACTTCTCCTTTCTGGACCTCCACTTCCTCATCCCTAAAATGAAGAGTGACCTAGATAATCATTCAGGTCACCTCCAGCCTCACCATTCTAACTGACTTACATCACAGGGGGTTTAGGGCACATGCCTTTGGGTAGGCAGCATGGAACTGTCAATCTTTCCCATGTCCCATCCATACTAGTCACTGAATATAGGAATTTATTTATTTATTTATTTATTTATTTATTTGAAAGAGAGAGAGAGAGTGTGTGCACCAGCAGAGTGAGGGGCAGAGGGAGAAGCAGACTCCCAGTTGAGCAGGGAGCCTGAGAGGGGACTCAGTCCTAGAACTTGCTCTGAGCCCAATGCAGACACTTAACCACCTCGCCCCCCAAATATAGTATTTTTTTAAGATTTTATTTATTTATTTGACAGATCACAAGTAGGCAGAGAGGCAGGCAGAGAGGGAGGGGAAAGCAGGATCCCCGCTGAGCAGAGAGCCCGATGCGGGGCCCTATCCCAGGACCTTGAGATCATGACCGGAGCCGAAGGCCGAGGATTAACCCACTGAGCCACACAGGCGCCCCCCGAATATAGCATATTTAGTAAGAGTGGCAGAGTATGGATGTTTGGTTAATTTGGATATAGTGATATGCTCAACTCTAGGTCAAGAAAACTCAGAGATTTATCAATCTGTTTCCCTTGATCTAAGAAGTAGCTTATTTACTGAGAATAAAGAACAAATCTCAGGATATTCCTGAATTTTCCAACCAAAATTGTAGCTTGTTTTCAAGAGAAGCAGATTGAAATGGAAGTAAATAATGCTAGACAGCAAGATGTGGTCTAAAATTCTGGAGTCATGTGTGGATCCCAGAGCTATCCTGAAATTTTTGCTCTGTGAAAATTGTTTTGAATCTACATAGCTCTGTGAATGAATTTTTCTTCATGAAATTGCTAAATTAAAGCTAAAAACCATCTTCAGTGGTGTAAATCTGAATTAAAAGAAGGTTGGCATTTTGTGTATTACTATGACTGTACTTTTGAAGGAATGAAGTTGATAAACTATATTTTTATTACTTCAGAATTATATTTTTTTAAAAACCCGATTTTAAAATAGGGACAACGCCATAGTCCACTGTTAGTAACAAACTTCATGCACAAATTTCTGATTTTACTCTGACTTTGTCATTTTTAACAGTGTCTTTCATTTATATTAAACATTTAATGTGTTTTCTGATTACATGAATCATATAGGCTTATTTTTAGGTTAGAAAAATACAGAAAAACATAACAAAATAAATCTCAACCCCAATGAACTTTACTAAGGTACATTATTTAACAAATATGTCTCGAACCCTTAATGTTTGAGCTGCTAGGCTAAGTGATGGAGTCACGTGCGTGAAGAGCACATACAACCCCTGCCCTCCCCTACTGGAAGAATGAGTAGGAGTCAATCAGATACATGTCAGAGGGGGAGAAGGGGGAAGATGGCACCAGGCAGAGGAAACAGCAAGTACAAGGCAGGAAAGGTAAAAGGCGGCTAGGTGTGGTCGAGAAACCGCAAGAAACTGGACTGGAGAGCAGAAGGTGAGGACCAGGACGAAAGACACGGTTGCAGTATGCAGGACTCAGATACCGAAGGGTCTAGAAAGCCTCAGTATGGTTTGGGGTTTTTGCCTCCGGGCCACAGAAGGCCTTGAAGTGTTGAAAGCAGTGTCGTGGTTTAATCAAAATTTCTTCGTGGGGAAGGTCTTGTAGGGAAGGGAGAGTGCACGCGATGGAACCAGATAGTGTAGACATGGGGCTGGGCGTCGTTAATAGACTAGCGAGGGGACGGCGAAGGGTGGGGGTTGAATTTGAGAGCTCCCGTGTTTAAGAAGTTAAAATTCACAGGACTTGGGCGGAGGATGGTAGGTAACGGATCAGGGAGGACTGCTGGGTTTCTGGTTTGAAGGAGTGGATAGATAACGCGGCTGTTCACTGAGTCTCGGAAGGGGAGAGGTGGTGGAGGGAAAAGATGGCACTGGAATACGGATATTTAAAAGAAATAAGAGTAAGAGGGTGAGGGTAGAGGTAGAACTTCAGTTTGGGTCGAGAGGGGCTGACAGCTCGGTGCACGCAGCCCCGCGCGCAGCTGCCACCGCCTCCCACTCCTCTTCCCTGCGCTCGCCCGCAGCTAACGCAGTAAGCCACGCGAGAAAGGAGAGGCAGCGCTCGGCGCTCAGCTCGAGCCCCGCGCAGGCCCAGTGGGTGCCAGCGCGGAGTCTGCGCAGTTGGGCGAATTCGGGACCTTGGGATCCCAGTCCGCGCGGCGGCCAGCAAAGCTACCTTCCCCGCAGCCCGCCGGTCCTCACTCCCACCCCTTCCGTATTTTGGTCGCGCACGGTTTCCGTCAGTCGCAGCTTCCATTGGCTGTTAGAGGGATTTGAGAGCGGCGATTGGCTCTCGCTGGCCGTCGCTCAAGCGCCCTTCCGGAGATGGTCCGAGGTGGGAAGAGCTGGAGAGAGCCGGCAGTGGAGGGACGGTAAGCTGGACTGCGGTTTTCCCGTGGCAGCGTCGGGGTGCTCTCTGAGCAGGCTCCCGGGGCCAGGCTCTTTGGTCACCTCCGCGAAGCTTCTTCTGGCAGCTTGGCCACGTCTGTCTGCCCTGCGCCTGCAGTGCCTCCGACCCCTAACCCCGACTCGTATCTCCCAGCTCCCTCGTCTGGGGCTTCACTGCTTCTGAGACATGGTTACCGCCATGCCTTAGTGGGAGAAGGACTCCGGGAAGCCTGCGAGGCTGCGAGGGAGAGGTTTTACCAGCCGGGACTGTCTCCCTTTCTCCGAATTCGACCGGTGTTTCAGGGGCCCGGGCCCCGCCGCTTAGGGCAAGTCTTTCCTGCTTCGCTTCTGCACTGGGATTTTTTTCTGTCCTGGCTCCCCCCATCGACGCTTTGTTTTGGCGGTTGTCTTCATACATCAGAGTCATCTCTTCGGCCAGATTGTGAGTCCTTAGGAGGTTGAGGACATAGGTCTCTCCTTTTCTTGAATATCGTTCAGGGTTATCTGTTGGTGCCTTGCGTTAAAATATATACCCGTAAGTATTTGCTGATTTCTTCTTACTGTGATTCCAGATGAAGAGTGTTAGGGATTTCTCCGGTGGTCCTTTTGTTGACCTTTTTGTAGAATTGTGCTTAGATCATCTCACCCTCAGAAGCAAGGATACAAACAGCTAACACTTGTTGAGTTCTGGCGGGATGTTATGCTAAGCATTTTAATATACATTATTTAGTTTAGTCCATAAATCAATTCAGTGGGACAGGCTTAATGATTCCCCTGCTTTATGGGAAACTGAGGTTTAAGTAACTTGAAGGAGGTGACAGCTAGTAAATGTTGGTGGCTTCTTTCTTTTTTTTTTTTTTTTAAAGATTTTATTTTGACAGACAGAGATCACAAGTAGGCAGAGAGGCAGGCAGAGAGAGGGGGGCGGGAAGCAGGCTCCCTGCTGAGCAGGGAGCCGGATGCGGGGCTACATCCCAGGACCCTGAGATCATGACCTGAGCCAAAGGCAGCGGCTTAACCCACTGAGCCACCCAGGCGCCCCATGTTGGTGGTTTCTAACCAGGTTTGTTCAGTCTATCACTAGATGTGATATTAGTATTAGTTGTGATATTAGTTCAGTCTATCACTAGTTGTGATTTTACATTAAAAAAAAACAGGTTCGAGGAAGTTAGGTTATTTATCAAAAAAGTAAAGTAATAAGTTATAGGTTCACTTAAACATTAAAAGAGTTTGTATGAGGGTGTGCTGGTCCTGAAGTTAGAACTGAATGGGGCACAGGCCAGACTTTCTAGGAGCTCACAGTTTATTGGGGGAAGCTGGCAGAATAACTACTTAATAAAACATGTTTGGGGTATTGTGTATACGGATACAAGGTCTATGGGGGAAGGAAGGAATCAGACAAAGAGATAAGATGGCGGGTGTAGGAGGAGAACGGAGCCAAACTCCCTGGCTTTGAATTCTGTCTCCATCACTAGCTTTGTGGCCTTGGGTAAATTACTTAACCTATCAGGGCCCATTACCTTATTTGTGGAGTGGGAGAATAATACCTTAGTAGGTGGGTTGTTGTATTAATGAGTTTTTATACATACAGGACACTTAGAACAGTGCTTTGTGTACTGTACATTCTTAATGTTACATTTTTTGAGGCAGAGTAAAGTAATTGAGGCAGGAAACTTGAACCTAGGCTTTCTGACAGTTGGTCCAATGCCCTCTCCAGTATACAGGGTGCCTCACTGTATTCCTTGCCTACAGAAGGAGGAATGGTGTCCGGATAGTCACTGTCCCACAGCTTCCCCAGGGTGGAGACAAGCAGGGCACAAGGAGAGAAAGTAAAGAACGCTGGGGGACAGCAAAAGAGGGATTCAGGGAGCTTTGCCTAATTTTCAAGTCATTCTAGATATCTAGATGCCTAGATACCTGCTGGGCCTTACCCAGTCAGACAACAGGTATATGTTTTCAGTATCTGTGCTCAGCACTGTGCTGGACACAGTATAGGGAGACAGATGCGCGTGGTGTGGTTCCTGCTCCAAAGCAGCTAATACTGTCCCATTTGTGTGAATGAGAATAGAACACATCAAATGACCATGGGCAGCATACAAATCGGGTTGAGATTTTCTGGTGTTAGCTATGGCAGCCATAGCACCGAGAGACAGGAGTAATCCGAGGGGCAAGTAATTTAGGAAGGCTTCCTGGAATATGATCAGATCCTGACATTGTCTGAAGAGTACAGAGCTCTGGGCTAATGCTGGGAAAGGGAAGGGAAGGGGTGAGGTCCCTGTCCTGAGAGGCCCCTAGTCTGGGGGAGACAGATGTTCCATTCCGTTGTAACAGCGCTGTAACAAAGCAGTACACAGTGCTGCAGGGACAGCAGCTGGATTTTCCAGTTTTACCAGGATAAATTGGAAAGGACTCACCCAGGAAGGGACACTGGGCTTGAGGGTAGGTGGAAGTTTCTCAGGCAGAGTTTGGGGAGAATGTAATGTGTTTAGGGACAAAGATGGTTGGATCAAAGAGAGGAATGAACGGACGGGAGAGGAAGCCAGAGCAGCAGCATGGTGTCGACGAGGAAGTGCATGATCTTTGGATAAGAGTCAGGATGCTCTTACATCAAATGAAATGAAGTTTAAGGGGGGCCTGGGTGGCTCAGTGTGTTGAGCCTCTGCGTTCGGCTCAGGTCATGATCTCAGGGTCCTGGAATTGAGCCCTGCATCCCCCCATCTCTCTCTGCCTGCCTCTCTGCCTGCTTGTGATCTCTGTCAAATAAATAAATAAAGTCTTCATTTAAAAAAAAAAAAAAAAAGAAATGAAGGGGCTGACTCATGGTAGGCCCTCAGTCATGATAGTGTCCTTTCTCCGTTTCTGGAGAAGTAAGTTGAGGCCAGTTGGAGAAGAGCCGTGCGTGCATTTCTCAATGGACTTGATCCTGTAGGCAGGAGAGAGGAGGTTTGGGATGTTATGTCTGACTTAGGAAGGCTTTCCCTACTTTTCCTCCCGTTATTAAGAAAATCATAAGAAAGAGAACATAGGTTTATAGTACTGGACTGTATTTATTGATACTGTTAGTTTTATGTGGCCTCTTTATAAGGTGAATCGTCTGTCAGAACCTACATCAATATTGTCTTATATGAAACAAAACACTGCAGGTGTTGCACATATTACTAACACTAGACATAAATGAAAGGATAATGTACTGTCTGTGTGTGTGTAAGCTTTGATAAATTTTAACTTTTTTCAAAATTTAAGTACTATACACCCAGTGTGGGGCTTGAACTCATGACCCCAAGATCAAGAGTTACATGCTTCACTGACTGAGCCAGCCAGGTAGACAATAAATTTTAACTTTTTATAATAGATTTGGGTATATTTTATGGTATTAAATAATAAATAATAGATAATAAATAGTAAATAGTAAAACAGACTTGTATTCTAAAATAGATTAGTATTTATGTATTCGTGACCTACCTAAATTTTTCTTAATTCTTTAGATATATCTAGACTACCTAATTTGTCTGGGAATTTTTTCAGATTGTTGCAAACCTCCGGAAAGTTTTCCAATGTATTCTAAAAGTATTGCAGAACTCCGCATATAAGTGGATCTGCCCAGTTCACATGTCTGTTGTTCAGGGTCACCTGGACGTTTTAGTTCTGAGCATGTTAGGGGAGTGCTCAGTATCTGCTGGGTAGGTTAGGCAAAGGCAATTTGAATGGTGGTTTAAAATTCTGGCAGGGACTTCGGACAGATGCAGTAAGAGATAAAGAGCTTTGGGGCTCATCCGCAAGCTGTGTGGGTTAGAAAGAATACGGACTTTGGAGTCAGCCTGACCTGACCCTACCGCCCCACTAGTGTGTGGCCTGCTTTGAGCAAACCAGTTAACCTCTCCGAACCTGAAGTTCTTACCTGTAAGTGAAGTTAAAAATAGTACTTCCCTCATTGGGTGGTGTTGGTAATTCAGTGACATCATGTAATGTGTTGACCTGTATAGTAAGTGTGAAATGAAAAACAAAGGGTTTTGTTATCCCCATTTCGAAGCTGGGATGTTCGGGATTCGGAGGGTGAAGTGACTTGGCCACCGTCACACAGCTAATAGGTGGTGGACACAGGAGTGTGGATTTGAAGTCTGTTCCTTGCCCGGAGCCATCTCTTTGAACTTGTGCACAGTGTTCTGCGTTTCGTTGGAATAATTAATTCCTTCTCAGCCTGTCGCTCTGAAGCTTCATGAGAAATCGGCTGTTGAAGTTCTTAGCTCAGTGCCTGGCACCCGCTCCGTGATGTTAGCGTGTGTTTTCCCTTCACAGGCACACCAGGCGGCTTCCAGGGGCTCGAGGAACCGAGCCGCAGTAGCTGTTCCTCGCGGGTCATGGGAGAAACGCCTGCCGGTTCTTGGCAGGCTGTGCACCCGTTTGCCCCCAGCAGCACTTGGTGGAATCCTTGTAGCTGTGGATCTCTTCCTCTTCTAGGGTGAGGGCCATGCCGCCCCCGGCGAAAGTTCCCCGGAAGGAGAACCTGGGGCTCCAGTGCGAGTGGGGGTCCTGCTCCTTTGTGTGCTCAGCCATGGAGGAGTTCTGCGAGCATGTCACTCAGCACCTGCAGCAGCACCTGCACGGCTCCGGAGAGGAGGAAGAGGAGGAGGAGGACCCACTTGGTAAGGGAGCAGGACAGGAAGGGGAAAGAGCTCAAGGAAGGTGGGAAATCTGACTTTTCCTAATGGTGCCGTTTTTGCTTATAAAAACATGGTAGACGCCTTATAGAAAATGGAACGAATCTGCCAGCCTGCCATCAAAGGGCAATATATATGCACATTTTTGGTATGTGCATAAATATGTACATTTTTTAAAAGATTTTATTTATTTATCTGACAGAGATCACAAGTAGGCAGAGGAGAGAGGGGGAAGCAAGCTCCCCGCTGAGCAGAGAGCCCGATGTGGGGCTCGATCCCAGGACCCTGAGATCATGACCTGAGCTGAAGGCAGAGGCTTAACCCACTGAGCCACCCAGGCGCCCCACATATGTACACTAGATAAAGAGGATTTTATTTTTTAAAAAGGATCGTACTGTACATACTGTCAACAGCCTGCTTGTCTGATTCTCTGGTAGTGCTTCTCGGTTTTTTCTTTACTGCCGCTGCCAGTTAGGAATACATTTTACATCCCAACCCCATACACAAAAGTTAAAAAATACTTGAAATAATCCTTGCCTCTATTAAATGCTCTCTGAAGTGTTCTGTCTTGTTCTTTTTCATTTAAAAAAAAAGAAATGCAGAGGGGCGCTTGGCTGGCTCAGTCGGTGGAGCACTCAACTCTTCATCTCAGAGTCATGAGTTCAAGCCCCATGTTGAGCCTGGAGCCTCCTTAAAAAAATTGGTGTGCAGGGGCACCTGGGTGGCTCAGTTGGTTGAGCGGCTGCCTTCGGCTCAGGTCATGATCCTGGAGTCCTGGGATCAAGTCCCACATTGGGCTTCCTGCTCGGCGGAAAGTCTGCTTCTCCCTCTGATCTCTCCTTTCTCATGCTCTCATTCTCTCTCTCTCTCTCTCTCTCTCAAATAAATTAAAAAAAAAATTGGTTTGCAGTCCTCTAAATTGATTTCTGCAGTCACTAATAGGTCACAACACAGTTTAAAGAACTCTGTTCTGCAGAAAGTACAGAGGCAGCTCTCTTTCCCCTGTCTCAAATTCTGTTTTAAGTCTCGTGACTATGAACTATAAGCAATAGTTTTAGAAGTCAAATAATATACGTATGAAAGAGAAATTCTTTTTTAAAGATTTTATTTGTTTATTTAACAAAGAGAGAGATCACAGGCAGGCAGAGAGGCAGGCAGAGAGGGAGGAAGAAGAAGGCTCCCCACCGAGCAGAGAGCCCGATGTGGGGCTCGATCTCAGGACCCTGAGACCATGACCTGAGCTGAAGGCAGAGGCTGAACCCACTGAGCTACCCAGGCGCCCCTGTGTGAAAGAGAAATTAGGGTATGTGTGTGTGTGTTTTAAAGTAGGCTCTATGCCCAGCATGGGGCTTGAACTCATGACTGTGAGATCAAGACTTGACCCAACATCAGGAGTTGGATGCTCAAGCAGCTGAGCCACTCAGGTGCCCCTTATATAGATATTTTTCAAGTATTTTATTTATTTATTTGTGAGAGAGAGAGAGAGAGAGAGAGAGCACGCACACACTAGCAAGGGAGGGGGCAGAGGGAGAAGCAGACTCCCGCCGAGCAAGGACCTCACCCCCAGCTGCCATGCAGGACTCAATCTAGGACCCTGGGATCATGACCTGAGCCAAAGACAGATGCTCAAGCAACTAAGCCACCCAGGCACCCGCCCTTTATATTTTTTTAAGTACCTACTTTCTAAAACAACTAAGCCCCTGTAAAGACTTGAAAATGTGCTTGGAGGGGCACCTGGGTGGCTCAGTGGGTTAAAGCCTGCCTCTCTGCCTACTTGTGATCTCTGTCAAATAAATAAATAAAATCTTAAAAAAAAAAAAGAAGAAAGAAAATGTGCTTGGAGAGAGCTGCTTAAGAACCAGGCAGTGGACTGCAGCAGTCAATGGCTTTTCCAGAGAGGACAGGCCTCGGGGAGAATATAGGGAAAGGAAGGACTGGTCTGAAGGAAGGAGTGGGAGGTGTCCCGAACTGGGAGGCTGAGGCAGAAATCCGGAGCCACTAGCGCCTGCCAGCCACCCCTGCCATCTGGGAGTTTTGGGCACCGGGCCTTGAACACACCCTTCCCTCTGCATCAACAGCCACACTTCTCCCTCTAGTTTACAGATACTCACCCTTCACATCTCAACACAGGGACACTTCCAAGTCATCCCTGTCCATATCAGATGACCTCTGCTTGATGATGTTATAGTACCCCAGACCACCACCCCCTCATAGAGCTTGGGACTGGCTGGGGTTTTACATTCATACGTGTGATTACTCGATTAATGTTTTTTCTCCATGACTGAAAGCTGTTGTGAGGGTGGGGACTGGGACCCTTTTTACTCTTTGTATCCCCAGTGCCTGGGGCACGATTGGTGGTAGTTAAATGCTGGTATTTGCGAAATGAACTGCTGGTAATTGGGTCAGAGTCCAGCCTCCTCTCTCGCTGCTAAGTGCTATAGGTAGGAGAACTGAGCTTTGCAAAGTATCAGACTCTTCCTTCTAAACATCTTTCTGCAGAGGAGGAATTCTCCTGCTTGTGGCAGGAGTGTGGCTTTTGTTCTATGGACAGTTCGGCTGACCTCATCCGCCACGTTTACTTCCACTGCTACCACACCAAGCTGAAGCAGTGGGGGCTGCAGGCCCTGCAGAGCCAGGCCAACCTCAGCCCCTGCATCCTGGACTTCCAGAGCCGCAACATCATCCCTGACATCCCTGACCACTTCCTGTGTCTGTGGGAGCACTGTGAGGTCAGCGGGCAGTGCTGGGAATGGGGGCGGAAGGAAGTTGGGGATCTTAGCTCACGATGCCTTGACCCTCTCAGGGATGCCCTATGTATTCCAGGTTCCTGCTAGCATCTCATTTCCAGGTAGCTCCCTTGCTCAAATAGGGAGGGGCATGCCCCTGCCGACCTAATTTGGGAGACAGCCAAGGAGCCCCCCTTGTACACGTAGGGGTCAAAGTCCTTCTACCCATCCTCACCCCAAGTTGCTCCTGGTACAGAGTTCCTTCGACAATCCCGAGTGGTTCTATCGGCACGTGGAAGCGCACAGCCTGTGCTGTGAGTACCAGGCGGTCGGCAAGGACAACCATGTGGTGCTGTGTGGCTGGAAAGGTAGGGCCTTTAAAGAATGCCTGGGGTTGCTGAGGGCCTAGGGCAGCTAGGCATGGGCCCAGTCCCATGGGGTAAGGGTCGCTACTGTCTGGAGACTCAGCACCAGAGCCTGCTCTGGGGGTCCGTGGCTGGAGCCTGACTGGGCTTTCCTTCCCAGGCTGTACCTGCACCTTCAAGGACTGCCGGAAGCTTCGAGAGCACCTCCGCAGCCATACCCAGGAGAAGGTGGTGGCCTGCCCCACCTGTGGGGGCATGTTTGCCAACAACACCAAGTTCTTAGATCACATCCGTCGCCAGACCTCTTTGGATCGTAAGCAGTCCGAGAAGAAGGGGAGTGGGTGTAGGCTGTCCTGCTTGGGGTGGGGGTTAAGGGCATGTTCCTGGGAGAGGGGGCCACTGAAGGCATCTGCAGTTTGGCTACTTCTGTCTTAGGGCTCAGTCACCTGCCACAGCCTTGGCTGCCTGAGAATCATTAGATGTTTTATTCAGTGCTTACCATGTGCTCTCTTTTCCCAGTGAATTCCCACAGCCCCATGATGTGTGCTTCTTACCCCCTCTTTTTTTTTTTTTTTTTGAAGATTTTATGTATGTGTGTATATATTTATTTGTGAGAGAGAGGGCCCGAGAGCACAAGCAGGGGGAGCAATAGGCCAAGGGAGAAGCAGGCTCCCTGCTCAACAGGGAGCCTGGTGTGGGACTCCATCCCAGGACTCTGGGATCATGACCTGAGCCGAAGGCACACACTTAACCAGCTGAGCTACTCAGGCACCCCTCACCCTCTTTTTGCAGATGAAGAAACTGAATCTCAGGTTAAATCACTTATATGAGGTTGCACAGCTAGTTAGGGGGCAAGCAGGGATTCTAATTCAAGTTCTCGACTCCCAAGCCCCGTGCTCCTTCAGTGGTACTGTGTCTATCCCTAGTTCTTAAGCTCCCCCTTTTCTCGGGTGGCTCCTCTCTCCCGGGCTTGCTGGCACCTCCCCGCCATCCCCCTCAGCCCACCCTGTCTTCTGCCTGTTCTGCCCCAGAGCAGCGCTTCCAGTGCTCTCACTGCTCCAAGAGATTTGCCACGGAGCGGCTCTTGCGGGACCATATGCGTAACCACGGTGAGTAGCCAGAGCCCCCTCGCGCCTGGCCCTCCCTCCAGGTTCCCGCTAGGCTTCAGGTCACGGCCCCCCTCTCTGCTCCTCTCAGTGAATCACTATAAGTGCCCTCTGTGTGATATGACCTGTCCGCTGCCATCCTCCCTCCGAAACCACATGCGCTTTCGCCACAGCGAGGACCGGCCCTTCAAGTGTGACTGTTGTGACTACAGGTAAGGGGAACCAGCTAAGGGGCTAGAAGTCCGAGAACTCACGGTCCAGCGTCCCCCGTGCCCTCCAGCCCCGCCTGACCTCTCCCCACAGCTGCAAGAATCTGATTGACCTGCGGAAGCACCTGGATACCCACAGCAAGGAGCCAGCCTACAGGTGTGATTTTGAGAACTGCAGCTTCAGTGCGCGATCCCTCTGCTCCATCAAGTCCCATTACCGAAAAGTGCATGAAGTGAGTGGGGCTGTCGGTGGGAGAGGGCAGGCAGAGGTGTGGGGAACCCGGGGTGGAGAGTTGGCCTCACTGTCCTCCCCTCCCTATCAGGGAGACTCAGAGCCAAGGTACAAGTGTCATGTGTGTGACAAATGCTTCACGAGGGGCAACAACCTCACTGTGCATCTTCGTGAGAAGCACCAGTTCAAGTGGCCCTCAGGGCACCCCCGTTTTCGGTATGTCAACCCTGCCCTCTAGATTCACAGACCTTCCCCTCCGCACCTCCCCATACCTTTTCAACAAGTTAAAAACCTCAAATTTGGAACGCCTGGGTGGCTCAGTCGCTTAAGCATCTGCTTTCGGCCCAGGTCATGATCCCAGCCAAGGTCCTGGGGTCCGCCTGCATCGGGCTGTCTGCCCAGTGGGGGGTCTGCTTCTCCCTCTGCCCCTCACCGTTTGGCCCCTTCCTACTTGTGCTCGCTCTCTCAAATAAATAAATAAAATCTTTTTTTTTTTTCTTTTTTTTTTTTTTTTGAAGATTTTATTCATTTATTTGACAGAGAGAGATCACAAGCAGGCAGAGAGGCAGGCAGAGAGAGAGGAGGAAGCAGGCTCCCTGCCGAGCAGAGAGCCCGATGCGGGGCTCGATCCCAGGACCCTGAGATCATGACCTGAGCCGAAGGCAGCGGCTTAACCCACTGAGCCACCCAGGCGCCCCTCAAATAAATAAATAAAATCTTTAAAAATTTCTTTGAATTTGATGATAATCCACCATCTCCATTCAGGCTTGAGGAACCCTGAGAATAAAGTGGTGGAGCAAAGATGATTATATTGATTTTTAAATGTGGTTCTGGAGCCCTGCAGCCAGAATCACAACTGGAGCCTAAGGGTCCTGACCCATAGCTCCGTGACCGTCTCCTAATTCCTGCGACACCCCCACCCTCCAACACAGATCATGTCTTTATCCCACCTTCTCTTCCTCTCTCCCTGCGTCTCAAGTTCCTACATATGATTTCCCATCGTAAGTACTGCTCTTTCCCTCTTGTCTTGTCTTCCACATATTCCCCTAAAGATCTTTTTGGTCTCCAACTCCTGTCGCTTAAAATCCCAAGGCCTGTCCCACCCCCTCATGTCTGTCCCTTACCTTGCCGCTCACCGGGACGTTCCATGTCCCCCTGCGCACGGTCGCTGCCCTGTGTGCTCCTGCTTCACCAGGTACAAGGAGCATGAAGATGGCTACATGCGGCTGCAGCTTGTTCGCTACGAGAGTGTGGAGCTGACACAGCAGCTGCTCCGGCAGCCGCAAGAGGGATCGGGCCTGGGAGCGTCGCTGAATGAGAGCAGCCTTCAGGGCATCATTCTTGAAGCAGTGCCTGGGGAGCCAGGACCCCAGGAGGAGGCTGAAGAGGAGGGGGAGGGCGGGAGCAGCCAGGGGACAGGCCTCCCAGCCTCTCAGGACACTCCCAGCCCCGTCATCCATGTGGTGAATCAGACCAACGCCCAAGGCGAGCAAGAGATTGTCTACTATGTGCTATCGGAAGCCCCGGGAGAGCCCCCGCCAGCCCCTGAGCCCCCCTCAGGGGACATCATGGAAAAGTTTCAGGGAATAGCGGAGGAGCCAGAAGGGATGGTGTGAAGGCTGCGGAGCCTGACCATTTCCACCCCAGGCCCCGGGGTTTGCGCCGGGCTGCTGGCTGTGCCCCGAGCGGGCAGCCCCTGCCAATGGAGGCCTTTAAGAGTGGTGCCAAGAGCAGTGCGGTGCGCTCTGGACCCGGCCTGCGTCATGCAGCAGACTCTGAAGACTTCCCTTTTCTGCCGGACCACATTTGGTGGGGGATCCTGAGGAGTCTGGATTCCTTGAGGGGGATGCCCTGGTCCTATGTGTTCCTGTAGAGGGGCTAGTATCAGGCTTACCCGTAACCCCCTAGTCATGCTGAGATGGTATCCAAAATCCTGTCACCTCGTACCCAGTCCCGTCTTCAAGGGTCCTTAGGTCCAGCGATGCCATGTAACTGGTCCCTGTGAGGGCCTTTTCCTCACAACCAGCCAAGGCAGCGTGAGCCCGGCAGTCCTTTTGCTCCGAAGGGCTCCTACAACCGCAAGGTCCTCCCCAGTTATCCTCAGGGATAGGAGTGGAGGTCCTGAGTGTGTGTGTAACAGTTGTTTCGGTAATAAAAGAAACACTTGGGCTGTTCTCATTTCTCCTTCCTTATGTCTCGTGGCTGTTAACTGGATAGTGAGGAGATGCAGCTGCCCGGAAGAGGAGCTGAATCGTTAGGCTTGTTCTTCTAGTGACTGAGGTTCATTGAACTTTGTTCTTGTTCCCCCCCCCCCCCACCCCTTGGTGAAACTTCTCCATTTCTTCTCAGAGCATCTACCGTCTCTCTGGAGGTCCCGTGCGTGGGCACAAGTAGCGCTCTAGAATGCGAATGCGTGGCTCATCAGGAAGAGAGCCTCTGGCCGCAGCCATGCCCTCTGAGTTCTGGTTAGATACCCAGTGTCTCTGGGAGAGGGGTTTCCACCTGTGGGACTGGGAAGGAAGCCTGGGGTGGGCGAGGGGAGGTGGATCTGGGGGCCCTAGGGAATGGCAGGTACTCTAGCTTTAGGAACCAAGTTAGAAAAGGGGGAAAGGTTCTGTTTTTCACTAGATTCTCAAAGACATTGAGACCGTCCAAAATACGAGCCAATTTTTTGGCCTGTCTAGCCACTTCTCAGCACCGTGTCCATGCTTCGGGTTGCTTCCACTCTGGAGAAGTCAAGGAAATATTCTCAGGGGTCCTAGCTGGACAGAAAGCTGCCCACCAAAGACCAAATGTAATTCTCTTCACAGAAACGGTGTGCCTGTTGCAGGAAGAATTTAGGAAAGAAATATTTCTCTGTTAATTCCATCTGCCATTTACTGAGTTCCTCCTATATAGTCCAGGCACTGTGGCAGGGGCTGAAGATACAAAGATGGACAAAACCCAGGATCTGCCCTGAAGACACCTGGTAGAGAGGCAGGGACAGTGAAGTGATGGCAGCCAGGTGGGACTCACCGAGGAGGCTCCGAGCAGGAGGCGGCAGTATCCCTTGGGCTAGGGGTCAGGAAAGGTGTCGTCGAGAAAGTGATAGAGCTGCCATGTACAGAGGTGTGGACAGGTTACTCCAGGTCAAGGAAACTAGGTCTGTAAAGCTGAAGGAGTGCTTTATGGTCTGCAGCCCAGAAGGCAGGAGGCTGTGGGCAGAGATCGGGAAGGCAGGCCAGGCCACCCAGAAGGACTGTCAGGTTTTCAGGTGGTGATTCTGCAAGCGATGGGGCATATACATTTGGAAGCGTGAGCGGTTGGCAGCAGAGAAGAGCTGCTGCAAGGTTTCAGATGAGAGAATGAGGGCTTCAGGCTATGTGTCCCTGCGGATGTTCCCGTGGCCTTTACGAGGAGCACCTTCAAGGAGAGGCAGTGTCGGGGAGAGTGGAGACCTGGATGAAAGGTTGGTCCCCTTGGAGCTACAGGGTTTCCAGGCTCACTTCTCCAGGATCCTGGACTGGTTCTGCCGCCCACACACTGCCTTCCACCAAACAAGTGTAATCTGCTTCCCCCAGCATGCCTTCCGCTAGTTGAAGACAACTGAGGTTTCTTTGGGCTAAGGACCCCCAGTTTCTTCTATACCTACTCTTGTCATGTAATTTGGGGCCCCCTCCCCCCTCCTCCTCCTCTGGGCCTGTGTTTTGGTGGTTCTACCAGGCTCTCTGTTGTGAAGCCACTGCCCTCTAGAACCCCCTTCTTTACATATTTTGTTACTGCCCAGACCATGTTACCTTCACTTCAGATGTATGCAGCTGTTACCTTGGACTTAACAGCAGGATCTCGAGTTTGTCCTTAGTAAATTTTGTGTTGTTAGACTTGATGGACACCTGTCTCCATGTGGTGGGTTTAAAAAGTTGAGTAGAACAGAGCCAAAGACCCCAAAAGCATGTCATTAGAGATCTTTCTCCTAACCAAGCCCAGATAAAGACTTGAAAGACTCCAAACCTTGGGGCGCCTGGCTGACTCCATCCGTATAAGGAGTGACTCTTGATCTCAGTTGTAAGTTCAAGCCCCACATTGATTACCTAAAAATAATAAAGTCTTTAAAAATAAACGAAGGCTCGGGGCGCCTGGGTGGCTCAGTGGGTTAAGCCTCTGCCTTTGGCTCAGGTCATGATCTCAGGGTCCTGGGATGGAGCCCCACATCGGGCTCTCTGCTCAGCGGTGAGCCTGCTTCCTCCTCTCTCTGCCTGCCTCTCTGCCTACTTGTGATCTCTCTCTCTCTCTCTCTCTGTCAAATAAATAAATAAAATCTTTAAAAAATAAATAAGTGAAGGCTCCAAAACTTGGAAACATGGTGGTGTCCCATTTTCCATATACAATTCAAAATGAAGGAGCACCTGGGTGGCTCAGTGGGTTAAGCCTCTGCCTTTGGCTCCGGTCATGATCCCAGGGTCCTGGGATCAAGTCCCACATTGGGTTCCTTGCTCAGCAAGGAGCCTGCTTCTCCCACTGCCCGCTTCTCCCTCTGCCTGCTGTTCCTCCTGCTTGTGCTCTCTCTGGCAAAATCTTGAAGAAACAACCCCCCCCAAAAATGTATTAGACCATGAAGCATATATAGGGACATCCAACTGATTATAGTTTCTTTCGAAAATACACAGTTGACCCTTGAACAATGTGGGGGTAGGGGTGCTGACCCCTCACACAATTGGAAATTCATGCATAACTTTTGACTCCATCTAAAACTGGTGACCACAAGTCTCACCAAGAGCAGAAGATGTCAATTTACATGTTTTGTATGTCGTATGTACTCTACTGTGTATTCCTACAACAAAGGTAGCAAAAAAGTGTTTTAAGAAAATCATAGGAAAAAATACATTTACAGTACTGTTGTGTATTTTTTTTTTAAATCTGAGTACAGTTGGGGGGCGCCTGGGTGGCTCAGTGGGTTAAGTCTCTGCCTTCGGTTCAGGTCATGGTCCCGGGGTCCTGGGATCGAGCCCCACATTGGGCTCTCAGCTCAGCGGTGAGCCTGCTTCCTCCTCTCTCTCTGCCTGCCTCTCTGACTACTTGTGATCTCTATCAAATAAATAAATAAAAATCTTTAAAAAAAAAATCTTAGTACAGTTGGACCCATACAGTTCAAACTAGCGTTGTTCAAGGGTAGCTATATATAGTAATGATCAAATTCTGGTCTCAGTTTTTTCTTCCCTTTTTTTTTAATGCCCTTGTTTTGTGGGTATTCTAAGGAATGGCTCAGGCTGCCTGCCCCCTCTCTGTAATCCAGCATTAGCTATGCTTCCTTTCCTCTGTTGAGCAGTACCTTGAGGGTCAAGCTGATGCCGGAGGTAAATGGCCTTCCCTACCAGTCTTGGCTGTGCTCACACCATGCTCTGAATCATGGTGATTCTGGCCTGCTACCATGTGACTCCCATTCTCCAGGAGGAGGGACTTCTGGGCTCAGCAGGCATGGGTTAGCAAGCACTGGACCCAGTGGCAGGGGTTACTGAGTCAAAGCAGCCAGAGGCCTGTGGAAGGATATCCGAGATGGGATGGAGGAGGGTGGAAATTTGGAGGGTGACAATACTAATTTGATTGCGTTAGGGTTTCATCCAGGTCAGCCCATGAGTCAGACATCGTGGCGTCTGAAGATAAAAGAGAGAACCTGTCTTACTCTTCCTCTAGGAGTGGGGCCAGGGTTGGGGGTGGGCAGTGGAGGTCAGGAGAGAAGCAAGTGGCCCAGGAGTGTGGAAGCTAATGCTGCTTTTCTCCTACCTGGGGCACGTCTGCGATCTCAGAGAAGAGCGCAGAGGAGCTGAGTGAGTATAGAGGAGAAGTGATTCCCCAAGGTGAGGAGAGGGAGGAATGGTCATGAAGAATAAAGTCTTCTTCTGTGAGATTATGACCTATTGAACATACATATAATGAATGGTAAATGAATGAATGAGTTTTGCTCAAGCCCAGGAATCCCACGGTGCACTTTGGGAATAAGGAGCATGCCAGTTTCATGTTCAACAGCAGGAATTGAGGCTGAGAGGGAAGGTTGGTGGGGATGACTGAAAACTTTTCATTCCATGCTAATTAGCTTGAATGTCTTGACCGGGCAAGTAATATAGAGGACAAGTAGACAGACGACATGGAGGGAATTTAATAAGACCTCCAGATGATTCGCGGGGAGCCTGCTTCCTCCAATCTCTCTCTCTGCCTACTTGTGATTTCTTTGTTTGTTTTTTGAGTTTTTTTTAGATTTTTTTTATTTATTTGACAGACAGAGATCACAAGTAGGCAGAGAGGCAGGCAGAGAGGAGGAAGCAGGCTCCCTGCTGAGCAGACAGCCTGATGTGGGGCTCGATCCCAGGACCCTGGAATCATGACCTGAGCTGAAGGCAGAGGCTTTAACCCACTGAGCCACCCAGGCGCCCCTGCCTACTTGTGATTTCCGTCTGTCAAATAAATAAAAATCTTTAAGAAAAAAAAAAGAATTGTCAAGTTTTAGAATTGCCATTAGTAGGTATAGGAGTGGGATAGATCACCTGATGACACAGCTGAGGTTGAAGACCAAGATCAGGCAGTGGCAACTTCACTACAACAAAACACTTTTTTGTATAGACACTGGCACCACCCCCCGCCCAGAGCAAATGCAGAAGACAGACCTCAAGGTTGACCCCCCAACCAGGACATGTATTGCGCTGGCCAAGGAGCAGGGTAATTAAAACAGCTAGAGAAGATGGACAGGGAGGTCCTGGGAGACTAGAGGGTAGTGGTTAGAATCAAAGCACTGGAAGTTCCAGGGTATCTGGCTAGCTCAGTCTGTGGAGGGGGTGACTCTTGGTTTCAGTGTCATGAGTTCAAGCCCCACGTTGGACACAGAGCTTACTTAAATATAAAACAAAGAAACCCCCCAAAACAACCCCCCAAAGAACCCCACAAAGCATTAGAGGCTCCAATAAGGCTTTTGGAGATTAGAAAGCGGAAGGGAAAGCTTGTGGTCAGAAAGGACATTTTTTTTAAGTGGGGGGAGAGGCAGAGGGAGATGGAGAATCCCAACAGGCTCCTCGCTCAGCGTGGAGCCCAACACCAGGCTCAATCCCATGACCCTGAGATCATGGCCTGAGTGGAAATCAAGAGTGTGTCGTCTAACTGACTGAGCCACCCATAAATCCCAGAAAGGGGACATTGTTAAATAGAGCTATTCAGAGTTCACAGTATGTCTAAAAGAAGTCAGCTGTTGCGTGAAGAGAAGTCACTGTAGTGGAAGAGAAACGCCTACCCAAAGAGGCGTATCTGCCCCTGCCCTGGAGGAGTGGGCGCTGTCTCACAAGGGGAACCGGCCCCAGAGAAACACTGGCAGACACCTGCTCCAAGGCTGGTTCCAAGAAAAGGACACAGCCAAGAGGTGTGGGGAGAGTTCAAGTTCTAGGGGAAGGAAGATGACAGTCTGAGACTGGGAGAGGGGAAATGGGGGGGGATCTGAAGGAAAAAAAGAAAGAGACTCTTGGGCAGAGAACCTTGGCATTTTACAGCTTTGGAGAGCCCCTGATTTTCTTTGTAGCAAAAGGAAATAGCACTACCTAGCGAGAGAGATGGAGAGGTACATATTACACACTAAAAATGCACTTCAGCATGGCTTGATTTTGTTATATATGTTGTGTTTTTATAATTTTAAAAGACTAAAGGTCTTTTAGAAAACAACAGCAAGAGCTTCGCCTAGTAGCTACCCCTTCACTGCTGGGACTTGGGCCGAGGATGACTCCGGCAGCCTCCCTGCCTGTGGACCCCTCATTCCCAGTCCTGGGCTGTGTTTCCCCCAGTGGCCAGCAGAGGATCTGTTGACAAATACACTTTAAAATCATTCTTTCCAAAGATGAAAGACTAGCATGCTGGGCAAGGGAGGCACCGTGGATGGGGGGCCTGCGGTGATGGAAGCAGAACTGAGATGGTTCCAGAGTTCCCGGTTCTGTTCTTTCCCAGCTCCCACAGGGCACTGCTACCCTCCCTTTCCCATAGGTCCTCAAAGCTCCTTACTAACTGCTTCTCCCATAAATCCCGGCCCAGGCAGCCTGTCTGCTAGGTTAACTCCTGGGACTTAAACTGAGACAGGAATTTTCTGTTTCTGCCTTGTTCCTTACAAGCCAATTATCGCCAACCCTTACCTGGGTCTAGGGAACCTGCCCAGGGTGGAGGCTCTGTCTTGGGAAGGGAGGGGGTCCCGGGTGGGAATTGAGGAGTTCCTAGAGAAAGGAAAAGATCAATCTCAGGGAATGGAGGAGGGCTATTTGGGGAAGAGATGGATTGTCCATCTGAGGGAAGGAAAGTCCATGGTAGGAGATGGGGGGAGTGGTTCTGGGAATGGTGAGATCTAAACTGAGGAATGAAGGTTCTCTTGAGCAATGGTTCTCAAAGTGTGGTCCCCAGACTAGCAGCATCAGCATCACCTTGGAACTTATTAGAGATGCAGATTATCTGGCCCCACCCCAGATATTGAATCAGAAGCTCTGAGAGTAGAGCTAGCAATTTAATAAGACCTCCAGATGATTCTGACTTGTGCTCAAGTTTGAGGACCACCAACCACTCTTGAGTTATGGGATCTCTTCTAGGAACTAGAGATGTGTTCTAGGAAATCAAAGGTCTGATCTGGGGGGATATGTGGTGGGAGTATCTTCTAGAATGGGGAGGGTCTGCCCTTGGGGACCTCTAGAAGGTTGGAAAGGTTTTACATCCTAGAATGGGAAGAGGTCTGTTCATAGGAGTGGAGATGGATCTGCTTACAAAATGGGAAGGTGAAATAGTAGAGAATGAGGAAGGGTGACATAGTAGGTAACATCACAGTTTTGAATCACTAAGTCTTGGATTTGGATCCCTGGAGCCATTATGTTAGCTGTGTGAACTCATACTTGTAACTAACATTTCTTTTCCTTTTGTTTTTAAGATATTTACTTATTTATTTGACAGAGAGAGATCACAAGTAAGCAGAGAGGTGGGCAGAGAGAGAGGAAGGGAAGCAGGCTCCCTGCTGAGCAGAGAGGCCGATGCAGAGCTCCATCCCAGGACCCTGAGATCATCACCTGAACCAAAGGCAGAGGCTTAACCCACTGAGCCACCCAGCATCCTGTAACTAACATTTCTGAGCATCAGTTTCCTTACGCGAAACGCGAGAGGCTAATACTGTCCTCACAGAGTTGTCATGAGGGCTGGTTAGACCGTCCAGTCAGTGGTTAGTTTTTGAGTTATTGAGTGTATTTTCTGGGTCCAAGTTCTAGGAATTCAGGGGAGAAGGATGCAAGCCTAGCTCTTTCCCCAGAAATCATATCTCTCTGCCAGCTACCTAGCACATGGTAGGCATTCGATAAATGTAGTTTCCCCTCCTTTGCCAAGGAAATGGAAGATTCTTCTAAGGGAAATAAAATGAAGTATGTTAATAAAAATAAATAAAATGAAGTATGTTTCATTGATTCTTGAGAATAAGCACTAAGCTCTTGAACCCTCGAACCTCATAAGAACCTTTCAAGGCTGATCTACAGGATTTTTTTAAAAGATTTTATTTATTTATTTGACACAGAGAGAGAGATCACAAGTAGGCAAAGAGGCAGGCAGAGAAAAGCCCGATGTGGGACTCGATCCCAGGACCCTGAGACCATGACTTAAGCTGAAGGCAGAGGCTTAACCCACTGAGCCACCCAGGCGCCCCTGATCTGCAGGATTTTTATCATGTCTCTTTCATGGATGAGGCTCAGAGAAGTGGAAAACTTTGCTTAAGAGCATGGAATGAGTAAAATCATTAAAGGTCGGAATGAAGATCTCCGACTCCAGATTTAGAACATGGAATATGTGCTCATGAAGTGGGGAAGGGACGTCCTCGAGAACGGGAAGGCCTGTTCTAGGGGAGAGAGAGGACTTCCATGGTTATATGGCAACTGTTCCAACCTAGGGAATGGAAGTTTCAGGGAGGGTAGTGGATCTTGACTTCCTTCCCAGTGGGATCAGCTCAGGACTTCTAAAAACACTAAGACCTGAGTCCCACCTTAGAGATCAGGATTAACGGGTTTGTAATATTATCTGGATGTCTTTTGAAATTCCCCCAAGACTGAGGACCATTGCTCTGGGGCATGGGATGTGAATCCCACGGTGTGGAAAGCCAGTCAAAGACTTGGAAATGTTGGTCTCTGAAGCTGGGGAAGCCTGTCCAGAGGAAAAGGGGACACGGTGTTCCCAAGAAAGGGGAGGAAAATCTCCCAAGGACTGGCAAGTTGTATGTCAGGGAAAGGAGAGGAGTGTCATTAGGACGTGGTGGTTATCTTGAAAGAACAGAAGAGCCTGCCCAGAAAATGGAGGGAGACAAGCCATCTGGGAATAGGGCTCTGAGAGGCCCCCATAGCAGGATGGGTAAAAACAAAGACTTCAAAGTTCAAGCATACTCTCGGGGACATTGCTTAACCAAGGTCCTTATGCCCATGTTTCTTTATTTCCAAAGAGAGGCTGTAATGTTTGCCTCCTAAGGTCATGATGAGAATTAAATCAGGCAATGCCAGGTCCATAAGGATTGCTCAGTAAATGCAACCGTTGGGGATGGGGAGTCGCTATGGGAAACTGGCGGTTAACTTGGGGAACAGGGGTCCATCTCGAGAGTGAGAACTTTGGTCCTGAGGGATGGTGCTGATGTAGGCAGGGAATGAGAGGAAGGTAGGGAGGGCTGGATCCTAAACACACTAACCCTCACAGTTACAGGGCGGAGCCTGGAGATGTCCTGCAGGGGCCGCCAGCTTCCAGGCTGCGATGAGGCAGGAGGAGGGGCTGAGGAGCAGGGGAGAGGTTTGACTGCTGGTAACCTCTCCGATGCTGCAGTAAGGAGGTGGCAGCAGCCCTGGCGGCCTCCCCTCCCATCTGTCTTTGCTCTGTGACAGGTGGGAACTTAAAAGCTCAGGCCACGTGTCTCAACTGGCTAACCTACTTACCCCTAGAAGACTCAGCCTGGGCAGGTGGGGGCCAAGAGGAGCATGAGGAAGGAGCAAAGCAGGGGAAAGCCCCAGAGTGTTCTGGAGGACCTGCGTTTGAAGGCTTGTGGGCTGAGGGAGAGCATGACACGTGTACTAGAAGATGCCCAAAGCAGTGTCTGTGAGCCAGGTGCCATTGCCATGGTGCGTCTGTGTGTCCAGCATCAGGCGTGTGCCTGTCTTAAAGGTCTGGATTTGCCTGGGAGAGTAAGGACTTCTGTCTGTAGTTGGAGTAGGCTGAGTTCTAAGTACCACTGTCACCTCCCAGCTGTTTGCAAGCTCTCCCAAAGCGGCGTCCACCGGCCTTCCCTTCTTAACTAGTTAGGGAAGGTGGAGAATGGGGTGGGGAAAGGGGAGGAGGCTCTCCCGAGACTCTAGCTTTCAAAGCCTTTTTATCTAGTTTGGGGAATCGCTGGAGGAAGCCGGAGCTCAAGGGCCAAAACCGGGGGAAACTGATGGGGGAATGGTGCAGACAGTCTGACAGCTTCACAATCCCTTGAGAAGGATGGCGTCTGCACCCCAATGCCCACCCATCCCCTGTAAGCACACCACCATCGTCTAGTCTAATCCAGGGACCTGTCCCCACTGAGCGACTTCAGTTCTCCTGCCCTCACTGTGTTCAAGTCGGCCCTTCGCCGCCAACTCCCCAGACCGGGGTCCACACTGCGCCCGCTCTGGCCCCGCGTCGCCGGCACTGCTGCCCCTTTCGCCGTGCTCGCCCCCCACCGGCTGCGAGGCGGCGTGGGCCCTTTAAGAACAGCCGGACCGGCGAGCAGTAGCTGGGAGGAGAGCGCAGTCGCCCGGCGGGCTCGGGAGGACGCGGCGCCCGGCACCGGGCTCTGGGAACCCGCTGTGCGCAGCCGAGTTGGGGCGCGCCCCCATCGCCCCTCCCCAGCGTTGTCATCTCTCCGCGGACCTGAGGCCCGGGCCCTCCCCGGTCGCCCGCCCCGCCCCGGCCCCGCCCCGGCCCGCGCCGCCGGGACCGGGAGCCGGGCGGTGGGTGCCGCAGCCGGAGGCAGGTGAGGAGGGCCCGGAGTCTCCATCCCCGGCCCGCGGCAGCGCCAAGCTTCTCGGTCCGCACTGGTCCGGGGGCGCGTCAAGGTGACTAGGCATGCGGGAGATAGGGAGGGGGAAACCCGTCCCCGGGGACTAGTTGGAGGCGGCGGCGGGGGGCGGTGGTCTCGAGTCCCGGTGGTGCGCCCGCCTTTGGGGAGAGTCCGGGACGCGCGGGCGCAGGGGAGCGGGCGGGAGGGGCCCGCCAGGAGACGCGCCCGGGGATGGGGAGGGGGATGCAGCGGGAGGCCCAGAGCCTCCTCTTCCTCCGCCTTCTCCCCTGTCTGCCCTGCGCGCACCCGCGTACTCTGACCTCCTAGCGGGCAGCCGCGGCCGGCCGCCCCTGCCCTCCTCCCCGCCCCCCAACCCTTCAGTCCCCAGGGGCTGCTGGCCTGCGGGGTAAGGAGATTAGAGCCGCCACGGGGAGGGGGGAGCGGGTGAGGGCTTCTAGGGGCTGGGCTGGGGCCAGGCTGGGGCCAGACTGGAGCTGGGGCTGCCTGGACCGAGGAGAGGTCGAGACTGAGCGTAGCTACGACGGGAGTGGGGGGCAGGAGTGGGCAGATGCTCTGGCGGTGGGAAGTGGGGTGCTCCCAGTAGCGGGTCTGCCCTGAGAAGGAGGCGGGCAGTGGGGGTGGGGAGCATTAGAAAACAAGGAGGCTTTGAGCCGGGGCTTGGGGGTCTGCCCCGAACTGAGCAGGCCCTCTCCCTGCAGGCCGGCAGCGTGATGGCGGAGAAGGCGCTGGAGGCCGTCGGCTGTGGACTAGGACCCGGGGCCGTGGCCATGGCCGTGGCGCTGGAGGACGGGGCGGAGCCCCCAATGCTGACCACACACCTGAAGAAGGTGGAGAATCACATCACCGAAGCCCAACGCTTCTCCCACCTACCCAAGCGCTCAGCGGTGGACATCGAATTCGTGGAGCTGTCCTATTCCGTGCGAGAAGGGCCCTGCTGGCGCAAACGGGGTAAGGGAGCAGCCTGGTGGGGAGTTGTGGAGCCCCAGGAGTTGTCTCTTAGAGAGCTGGAGGTCTGGGTGTCCCCTGTTGCCCGAGTTCTGCCCCAGGAGGCTCTGTGTGGCTGAAATCTCAGCCCACCGTGAGCTATGCACACAGCTGACCCGCCAGGTCTGTGCTACACCACCACTCCTCCCTGCCTCCCCTCTCCCCTGCACCTGTGAGCTCTGAGGTGGGACACTAGGTTCAGCTTCGATTGAAGTTTTCCTCCTCCAAGATGACACTACAACCTCTGGTCCCTAAGTGGTCCTGGAGGAGTTTCTTTTATTTTAGGTAGAATGCCTGCCTTTGAGGCCTGGAATGAGAAAGTCCTGGGCTGTGTTTCGGCCTTCCTCAGGGCTTAGCAGTATCCTTGTACCTATAGACACTGCTAATTTTATTTTATTGTATTTTTATTTTTTTAAGATTTTATTTATTTATTTGACACAGAGAGAGAGAGAGCAAGAGAGCGACTACAAGCAGAGAGAGTGGAAGAGGGAGAAGCAGGCCTCCCATTGAGCAGGGAGCCCGATGTGGGGCTCGATCCCAGGACCCCGGGACCATGACCCGAGCCAAAGGCAGATGCCCAACAAATGAGCCACCCAGGCACCCCGACATTGCTAATTTTAAAAGATGTTCTCGTTCCTGTCATCTTACTTCATTCTTACTGAAGTCCTCCGAGGCAGGGAGGGTGAAGGTTTAGCAGGCTGGGTGACATCCCCATGGTACGAGTAAGGAAACTGAGGTCCAGGAAACTTGAGTCACCTGACAGGGCCACACAGCAAATTAGTGGCAGAGCTGGGACCAGAAGCCAGGTTTGCCAGCTCTCTGTGGATTGTTCTTTCCTTCGTAACGTCCCTGGTGCTGCATTCCTATCTCCTCCTCTTTTCTCTCATCAGCGCAGGTGGGTAAGGTCTGGGCTCTTGGAACTTTCTGAGGTCCTTGGAACCTTCACCAGACCCTGGAGTCCTTGCCTCCTCCTGCCCTGGGCAGCTTGAGCTGGGAATAGAGAAGCTGAGGGGTTTTTTGATTTTGCTTTTTGTTTTTCCCAGAGCTGGGTGTGGGTCAGGGGTGGAGCTGGGGCATTGTTCTCTGAGATTTAAGAAATAAGTTTGGGGTGCTTCTGAGCAGGGCTGAGAAGGAGCTGTCTCTGCATTCCCCACCCTCGCTCTGCTCTCTCAAGAGTGCCCAAAAGGTCACAGGGCCTGAGCCAATGGCAACTGAGGCCTCTGGGCCCCCTGCTGGGGGCCCTGTCCCAGAGCAGCCTCTGGACCCTGAGATCAGCTCTGGGCAAATGAAGAGGTGGCCATATTTCTTTTCTTTTCTTTTCTTTTTTTTTTAAGATTTTATTTATTTATTTGACAGAGATCACAAGTAGGCAGAGAGGCAGGCAGAGAGAGAGGAGGAAGCAGGCTCCCCGCGGAGCAGAGAGCCCCATGTGGGGCTTGATCTCAGGACCCTGAGATCATGACCTGAGCCGAAGGCAGAGGCTCAACACACTGAGCCACCCAGGAGCCCGAGGAGATAAGTTTTAAGGAGCTAAGAAAGAAATGTAGCTAGAGGGACTGGTTGCTTCAACCCACCAGCCAGATTGGCGTCCCTGACTGGGTGCTTCCCTCCTTCTACCTTGCCAGCCCCCTGCTCTCTACTGTCCATTTTGCTATCTCTTCTGTCCCTTGCCCCTTTCCTAGCCCACTGTCCTTCTCTCTTTGACTTGTCTTTTCACTGGAGTCCCTCTCCCCTTGCCTGAAGGACGGAAAGCCTTTAGAGGTAGGCAGAGAGGAAGAGCGAGGGATTTGGAGAGAGGGTGGTGTCTGCCTTGCCCAGGTAGGGACTTGCCACCGGTCTCCCCTAATTATATATGATGTTTCTTGTTTTTCAAAACACTTTCCCATTAGTTACTATTAAACGTCTCACTCAATAGTCACAATAACCCTATTATGCCTTGGGAGGAGATCTTACTGTCCTTATTTTATAGATGAGGAAATGGAGATCCTCAAAGATTAGGTGACTTGACAAAATTGCAAGAGTTACTGACAGAGACGGAACCAGAACTCTGGTGTGTTTTTACCTGGAAGGGCTGACAGGTCCTTCCCGTGTCGAGCAGCTGGGGACCAGCAGGTGTTCGAAGACTGGGTTCCTAGCCGCTTGTCCACTGGATGACGTTGGGCCTCTCTTGGACTCACTTTCTTCATCTGTAAACAGGGATGATAAGAATCATCCCCGCACAAGCGTGTTGTGAAGCTTAGCTGAGACGTTATCTGTGAAAATGCTTGGTGAGAGGCAAGTATAAGATGGTATATGTATTAGGCATCAGTGTTCAATCTGATGCTTGGCTCGGATTAAATGAGGGGAAGGTTCCTCGTCGCCTGTTTCCTCTCCTGCCAAAGAAATCACTTCCTGTCAGTGGCTCTGAAAGGTGTTTGCTGGAGTGAACAACCACACGTCTCTCTGATTGGTGGTGATAATCCCTGAGGCAGAGGGATGGATCCTATGACTTCCCCTCTCCCAGGGAAGAATTTGCTGTGTGACCTTGGGTGAGTCACTGGATGTCCCTGGGCCCCAGCTGGCTCATCCGTGTTGCTATAGCAGCAATGGAAATAATGAGTTTGTAAACCCTAAAGCACCATCCGGGCCACCGGTGTGATGGGGACCCCATAGTGGACAGCAACTGAGTCTCCTGCTGAATGGATGTGTCCAGAGGGACAGCTGGGTGCTGCGGAGGGAGGGTGAAAGGTCCCATCCCTTCACTGTCTCTGCTAAGCAGGTAGAGGGGAGAGGACACTGAGCTCTGTGGGGGGCGGAGGACGATAGTGGCGAGCAAAATCTCCAATAGAGCTTGGTGTTCCTGCCTCCCTGAGGGAGATCTCTAAGCATAGTAGGCAAGGCTTGCCTGGTGGGCTCCCTTCTTCCTCTCCACCACCTTGTTTCCCCAGGCGACGCCATGTAGTCTCTGACCTCCGCTTCTAGATATGCTCTCATGTAGCAGAGCTCTCCCTCCCAAGGACTGGAGAGCCTTGACTTCCCTCTCCATTTTTGATTGCTGCTCATCCTTCAAGACTTTCCTCAAATGCCACTTCTTCCATGAAGCCATTCCTGATTTTTCCCTTGTCCCTCCACCTTCTTCAATTTCGTTTTCTTCATTCTCATTGTACATTATTTGTGCTTCTGTTTTAACCTTATTTTATCTCTCCTCAGATCCATAGATGTTTCCAATATTTTTTACCTAGACCATGACTTTCTTGAATGCAGGAAATGTGTCCTCTTCATTTTTTTGTCCAGTGTGTGGGACAGAGCTTGGAATGTAGTAGATATCAATAAGCGTTTGTCAAATAGAATTAATAATAAAATGTCACTTTTTAAATGTACTCTTTGTGCCAAGCACTGTGTCATATGCTTTGCATATATTATCTCATTGCATCTCTATAGCAACCCTATGAGATAGGTACTGTCATCCTCATTTTACAGATGAGGGACCTGGAGCTCAGAGAGGTTAAGCAACTTGCCTGAGGTCCCACAGCTGGTAAGTGTGGAGCCAGAATTTGAACCTAAATCCACCTGACTCCAAATCAGTGCTCTTAATGCCTATGCTGCCTCCCCCAGGGAGTGAATGAATCATGAGATTTTTACCGGGTCATATCGGGGGCTGTGGAGACAAGCCTCCTGGGCCAAGAGAGCACAAAGAAGAAGGCTTTTTCAGAATGAAACAAAAGTTCTGAGAATCCGTTCTCCTAGAACCCATGGTGAGCCTCTAGTACATGCCAGACAGTCTGCTGAGGTCACAAAGATGAGCAGGACATGGGTTCTAGCCCCAAGCAAGTTCACATACTAAGAGGCTGGGCGACAGGGGTGAGGGACGGGCACAGCAACTAGCAAGCATGCTGGTGTGCGCAGGGCTGTGCAAACACAGGCGACATTTAACCACTTTGCTCAGGCCTATGGTTGGCAAAGTCTTCCTGGAGGGAGTGAGAGTGACTACTGCATTTATAAAGGGGAAGCAGAGTCATCAGTAAACTTGATGCCCTCCCCATGCCCATCCACGAGGTGTGGCGGTCTTCTCCTGGCCTACAGGAGAGTGTTCTTGGCCTCTGGTGCTTTGATGTGGGTACCTGGCTCTTCTAGGGGAACAGGTGGAGACAGTGTGAATCTCAGTGCTGCTCGGAAGGTGTTTCTCCTTCGTCATCAAACGCCACTCCCCACCTGGGAGGGAATTGCCTCGTTCGCTAGGGCCATTCCTCAGAGTTTCTGTTGCCTCTGTTCACTGTAACCCTGATCACAAGCTCCTTCCTCCCTCGCCGCAGGTTATAAGACCCTCCTCAAGTGCCTGTCGGGTAAATTCTGCCGCCGGGAGCTGATTGGCATCATGGGCCCCTCCGGTGCCGGCAAGTCCACGTTCATGAACATCTTGGCAGGGTACAGGTGAGGACGAAGCCGGGGTGGAATGGGGGCAGGAGCCAGGAAGAAGGATCCCCGGGGAGCTCAGAAGGTATTCTGAGGTGGCCTTGAACCCCCCTCCCCATCTGTGACCAATGTGCCTGCAGGGAGTCTGGAATGAAGGGGCAGATCCTGGTCAATGGGAGGCTGCGGGAGCTGAGGACCTTCCGCAAGATGTCGTGTTACATCATGCAGGACGACATGCTGCTGCCTCACCTCACAGTGCTGGAAGCCATGATGGTGAGGGCTGGCGTCCCCGCTCCCTCTCCCAGCCCCTGCTTCCGCCTGCCTTCCCCATCCTCCTCGGTTGGTGGCTAAGGGGACAAGGCAGGGCCCTCCTCCCAGACGTACCTGACCTGCCTACTCTCTGGGCCTCAGGTCTCTGCTAACCTGAAGCTGAGTGAGAAGCAAGAGGTGAAGAAGGAACTGGTGAGTGGGGAAGAGAAAGGGGTGAGGACAGGACAGCTGCCCTTCCTGTGCTTCTAGAGTTCTAGAGCCTTGAGTTTGCCGGGGGCAGGGGGTGGGAGACTGGACCCCAGGCTGGGACATTGGAGGCCAAGTGGGCTTAAGGGAATGCTTCTTTAAATTGCGGTGGTGTGGGGGTGGGGAGGAGCAGAGATTCTGAAGCTGACCTGGGGTGGGTGGGGGCCCCGGGCCAGGTGACAGAGATCCTGACAGCACTGGGCCTGATGTCCTGCTCCCACACGAGGACAGCTCTGCTCTCCGGGGGGCAGAGGAAGCGCCTGGCCATCGCCCTGGAGCTGGTCAACAATCCGCCCGTCATGTTCTTTGATGAGCCCACCAGGTAGTTCTCCCCCTCCTCTCCCACCAGCATGCCGCCTCCCCTTGCCCGCGCCACCCCAGGGCAGGAGGGCTACATCTTCTCCACTGCCGGAGACCAGAGTTCATGCACAGCAGCCTCCCGGAGCCAAGATAAGGGCTTCTCCTCATTCGTTCCTGCCAATCCCGTTGCCGTAGCAGCCCCATCCTTCACGCAGGCAGAAATCCTATGTCCTCCTTGATGGATGCCTCCCTCTCCCTCTCTTCCCCACAGCCAATCCGTCATCAAGTCCTGCTGACTCTACCTCCTTCCTCTGTCTCTCAGATTCACCCCACCCCCATCCCGAGTGCCCGTGCTTAAGTTCTGGACCTCATCAGCTCTCGCCTGCAATTCTGCCATAGACTCCTACCCCCTCGTCTTCAGTCTCTCCCAGCCAGTCCTCCCTCTGAGCTGCAGCCAGGGAGAGCTCTCTAAGAGACAAGTCTGGCAATACTCACTACCCCACCCCCCCTTAAAAACACACACTGATTCCCATTTGCCCTCGGAACAGTCAGAAGACTTAGAGGTCTCGGCCTGAACCTACTTCCCCAAGCTCACATCTTGCTTCATGCTGGCTTGTATTTTATGCTCTAATAACACCGAATTGCTTATAATTCCCTGGGCCAGCCATGTGTTTCATGCCTCTAAGCTTTGCACATGTTGTGTCTTCTGTCTGGACTGCCCTTCGCCACCACGCCTGCCCTTCTGCCTTCAGCTGCCTCAGCTCCTTCCTCTTCCACACGTGCTCAGGAAACTTCTCTGACTAGCCCCAAGCCCCATGCCGCAGAGCTGAAGCCTCCCCCCACCCCCGCCCCATGTTTCTACAGCACGTTCCACATCATCTCGAGTGATCTCTGCGCTTCTCTCTCTCCCTCCAGACCAGAGTCTATGTCTTAGCCATCCATCATGGTCATCCCAGTGCTGGCCATTCAACAGGTTCTCACTCGATATTTGCTTGTTAAATGGAATGGTACTTGGGCTTCTTGGTACCTCCAAAGGCTGGCACCGTGTAGCATGGACAGGCTGTCAGGTAGCCAGAGGGACTCCCTTCCTGCCAGCTCCAGCCCCTTCGGAGCAGCTGCCCCACATCAAGCACTCCCTTCTCTTGGCACTGCCCACCTCACCCCTCCCCCCACCTCCTCTCTCTGGACAGTGGTCTGGACAGCGCGTCCTGTTTCCAAGTGGTGTCCCTCATGAAGTCCCTGGCCCAGGGGGGCCGCACAGTCATCTGCACCATCCACCAGCCCAGTGCCAAGCTCTTTGAGATGTTTGACAAGGTGAGTGGCTCTGGGCTTCCCAGGGCACTGGCCTATGGCGGGGAGAGGGAGGGGCACTGGTCCGCTGGTGGTGCTGTCCTCACCCCTCCCTTTCCACCTCAGCTCTACATCCTGAGCCAGGGTCAGTGCATCTTCAAAGGTGTGGTCACCAACCTGATCCCCTACCTGAAGGGGCTTGGCTTACACTGCCCCACCTACCACAACCCGGCTGACTTCAGTGAGTGGCAGGGCAGGGGGGCTGGGCTGCGGTGTGGGGCCAAATCGGGAGGATCGGCTCCCATGCCTAGGTCTCCTTGGGGAGGTCTCACTGTCCCCTACCTTCCCCACATACTCACGGAGGGGCTGGCTTGCCCTCGGGAACCAAGGAGTGATCTTAGCCACGCACTCCGCTCCGTGTCTCCCAGTCATCGAGGTGGCCTCTGGAGAGTATGGAGACCTGAACCCCATGCTGTTCAGGGCTGTGCAGAATGGGCTCTGTGCCATGGCCGAGAAGAAGAGCAGCCCTGAGAAGAACGAGGTCCCCACCCCGTGCCCCCCTTGTCCTCAGGTGAGTAGGGCTGGAGAGGGCAGAGAGGGAAAAGTGGGGGCGGGCAGGTGGGACCCTGGATGATGGCCCTGCTTAAGAGGCTGTCCCCCAGAGGCATCACAACCATTAGGGATTAGGAAGAACTCAGAACTTGGACTAGACCTACTGTGGACTGCAGTGTGACCTTGGGCACGTTGCTCAACCTCCGTTCATTTACGTGTTCAGCAAATTCTCACTAAGCATCTGTAGTGTGTTGTCCTCAGTGCCGGCACAGGGCCACCTGGTAAGCAGACCCAATGCTGCGTCTCTTGCCTCGTGGCTCATGGGTCTTGCTGTCATCTCCAGGCCGGAGGTGATGACGCTGAACTCCGGTGTTACTGGGAGAACTAACCAGATCATTACGTAAATCTCTGCACCGGGGCTGGTACAGTGGATATTGGTTTGGTGCCGGATCTCGTTCCTAAATAAGACACCATGACCCTGGAAAACGTCCCTGAACTGAAGGAGAGCTCGTGCAGCAAGCCAGTACAAACAGACAGTGGGCTTGTGCAGTGAAGGAACATAGGCGAGTTCCTGGTGTAGAGCCACCCGGAGAATGGGGAGATAACGCTCCCAAGTCCCACACTCCCCAGTGGCTCACGAGCAAGAGTTTTTCAGGCCATGACTTGGGGCAGAGGTCTTTTGAGAAGCTGATTGTCATTGACCAGAGACCCCTGAGGTCATGCCAGCAGGCGCTCGGTGCTATTTCATCCGGTCCCCAGAGGTCTTTTCCATCTCAAGAGTCTTACCTCCTGAAAAATACCCTTATTCTTTATGCTTGAGGTTTCATTTGGTCCATCTGGCGATCATGTCTTTCGGGTAGTGCTGATGGGCCCCCTGGAAGCTAGCGGGGTCGCGTTCCTACAGGTCCCTTGGTCTGTCCAGCTGCGCCCGGGGGCCCTGTGACCTCCAGTGTTCATTCTTTCATCTGAACTGACAAGCTGGATTCCAGCTTCAAAACCCAGGAGGGCCAGCTGTAGTTGTTGCCGCCATTATGATCATTGTTTAATACGATTGTGGCACAGGGGGCAGAAAGGCACTGTGGCCTTCGGGTAAATGTTTCTTGAGGGAGTGAAGACAAGAAGAGGAATGACTGGCCTATTCTTAGCCCCCACAGTGTCCTTGATGTCCTTGCGCTCTCCTCTCAAGTTTTTACTCGCTCCTTACGTCTCTCACCGAATCTCGCTCTAATGCATGACCCTGGGGCCAGCTTCCAGGCATGCACCTCAGTGGTGGAGAGTCTCCCATCAGCAGGAAGGGCCTGCAGGAGCCCTGGCCTGGGGAAGGGCTCGAGGGTTTTCCATTACCAAGCTGGGTGTGCAGTGGGTGGGCGGGGTAGGCTCGCCTGACCCAGTGTCCTCTCCCCAGGAAGTGGACCCCATTGAAAGTCACACCTTTGCCACCAGCACCCTCACACAGTTCTGCATCCTCTTCAAGAGGACCTTCTTGTCCATCCTCAGGGACACGGTGAGGCATCACGTTGTGGGAGAGGAGGCTGGTACAGGCCTGCCTGGCTTATGGGGGGCATAGGATCTCAGCAGCTGGGATGGGAAGGCCCCCCCACCCCCACCAGCCAGCCGTCTCCCAAGGCACCCATGGGTCTGTGTGTCTGTGAGGGCGGCTCTGAGTTCCTACCCCAGTTGGTCTGCCCATCCCTGGCCTGTGGCCCATCCCCTCTCCTCACCCAGGTCCTCACCCACCTGCGGTTTGTGTCCCACGTGGTCATCGGCGTGCTCATCGGTCTCCTTTACCTGCACATTGGTAACGATGCCAGCAAGGTCTTCAACAACACCGGCTGCCTCTTCTTCTCCATGCTCTTCCTCATGTTTGCTGCCCTTATGCCAACCGTGCTCACCTGTGAGCTGAGCCGCCCTGGGCAGGGGGTTGGGGGGTGGTACTGGGGGTCAGGGTCAGGGGCTCAGACAGCAGCGCCTCACCTTCCTGTGTCCTCAGTCCCCTTAGAGATGGCGGTCTTCATGAGGGAGCATCTCAACTACTGGTACAGCCTCAAAGCGTACTACCTGGCCAAGACCATGGCCGATGTGCCCTTTCAGGTAAGCCTCTTCCTCCCTCCCCTCTGGCTTCTCCCATCCTAGCTTGCTTGTCTCCTTCAACCTTGTCACCTGCCGTCCTCTTTTTTCCTTCCCCTCACTTAACAGATAGGTGGGGAGTACCTACCGTGTACCAGGCTCTGTGCCGGGCATGGAGATCAGGCAATGAATAAGACAGATGGGATCTTGACCTTGCGGAACTGATGTTCTCATGGGAACGACCAACGACAGGCAGTGATGAAAATAATAGCCCTATGAATACGTCTGTGGATCTTTTTTTTTTTTTAATTACTTATTTATTTATTTGACAGACAGAGGCCACATGTAGGCAGAGAGGCAGGCAGAGAGAGAGGGAAGCAGGCTCCCTGCCAAGCAGAGAGCCCATTGTGGGGCTCGATCCCAGGACCCTGAGATTATGACCCAAGCCACAAGCAGAGGCTTAACCCACTGAGCCACCCAGGTGCCCTTGGGTCTGTGGATCTTATCCGCAGCAGTGGAGGGCAGCTAGTGTGGGTGCTGAAGCCTTACCACCACTTGTTAGCCACAAGACACGGAGCAGCTGCCTGCCTCTCACTGCTTCCGCATCCCCATCTATCAAGAGGAAAGATGAGAGGGGCGCCTGGGTGGCTCAGTGGGTTAAGCCGCTGCCTTCGGCTCAGGTCATGATCTCAGGGTCCTGGGATCGAGTTCCGCATCGGGCTCTCTGCTCAGCAGGGGGCCTGCTTCCCTCTCTTTCTCTCTCTCTGCCTGCCTCTCTGTCTACTTGTGATCTCTCTCTGTCAAATAAATAAATAAAATCTTAAAAAAAAAAAAAGAAAAAGAGGAAAGATGAGAGTATCCAGCTTGGGATTGTTTGGGAGAAGTCAATGAGTTGATACACGTGAAGGACTTTGGCTAATGCTTGGGACGTGCAAAAGTGCCCGATAAGCGTTAGTTGGTTTGGGTTGGTTTTATTGCACTAGTCTCCCCTCCCCCCTAGCCCATACACGCTCTGAGACCACCAGTAATCTGTAGGGTAGCTGTGTGCAAATGAGAAAAAGCTGGGTGGGTGCCGCACCACGCTGCAGTGCATGACCTCGTGAGAAGAGCACAGCAGGACCTCGGTGTCTGGTGGCCTCTTGATTGGGCACCTAGTGCAGGGAACAGCCTCCATGATGGTCCGCGCTAGGCTTGGTCACCGGCCCCCTGGACTTGACCGCTCAGAGGGGGATGACACGTGCTCACATGCAGAGTTAATGAATCAGCAGTATAAAGAACCAGCTGGTCCAGTTCAGGAGCTCAGATATGGAGATGTCACCATGCCTGAACTGGTCAGAAGGGGTCCAGTGGAAATGGTGTCACTGAAGGAAACAAGGGGAGAGGCACCAGCCCGGGGGGTCAGCACACACCAAGCATGGGGGCGGCGGGACCAAGTGTGGACACTCTAGGAAGAGCTAGTGCTCCAGGGGTTCCCGCCCAGGTGGCGTGGGGGGTGGCGTGGAGGGTCTTGGCATCTGTGGCCCTGGGGCTGGCGCCCCTGCTCAGGCCCATGCCCACTCCCCAGGTGGTGTGCCCGGTGGTATATTGTAGCATCATCTACTGGATGACAGGCCAGCCGGCCGAAACCAGCCGCTTTCTGCTGTTCTCCGCCCTGGCTGCGGCCACCGCCTTGGTGGCCCAGTCTTTGGGGCTGCTGATTGGAGCTGCCTCCAATTCCCTCCAGGTGGGAGGGCTGGCCCTTGGGGATTGGGGAGGGGATGGGGTCTGGTGGGAGGAAGCAGAGGCTGACATCAGGAGTGGAAGGGATCTCTGGGAAACCGCAGGGCCACCCCTGTCCCGGTCACTCCTGTAATGGCCCGGTCCCCTTCCTTCTCCTCCAGGTGGCCACCTTTGTGGGCCCAGTTACCGCCATCCCTGTCCTCTTGTTCTCCGGTTTCTTTGTCAGCTTCAAGACCATCCCCACTTACCTGCAGTGGAGCTCCTACCTCTCCTATGTCAGGTCAGTGCCGCGGCCCGCACCGTCCATCCCTGCTCCTCCCTGCAGGAGCCCAGGCTCCAGGGAGGACAGAGTGGCTGCTGAGCCCCGGCAGTCTGCCCAGGGAACAGGGACCCTATGCTCTGTATCCAGCTCTGATGTCCCCGCGTGCACAGGTATGGCTTTGAGGGTGTGATTCTGACCATCTATGGCATGGATCGAGGCGATCTGACCTGCTTGGAGGAACACTGCCCTTTCCAGAACCCGCAGAGTATACTCCGAGCGCTGGATGTGGAGGATGCCAAGCTCTACCTGGACTTCCTGGTCTTGGGCATCTTCTTTCTGGCCTTGCGGCTGCTGGCATACCTTGTGCTCCGTTACCGGGTCAAGTCAGAGAGATAGAGCCTTGCACCGGCCTGCGCCCCAGCCCCCGCAGCGGAAGCCCCCAGCCCCAGCCCCTCTGGGACTGTTTTAACCTTGTAGACTTTGGCACGGGTTGCTGGTGCAGCCACGTTCTCCTCTCTCAGCTCCTCCCCGGGTTGGCTGCTGGACTGCGCTCCCAGCCGTGGCCATGGTCGGGGCCACGGGGGGCTCCAGCCCTCCCCACCATGTCCAGGAGTCTTCCCAGTTGATGCAGTTTATAGCTTCCTCCCTACTCTCTCCAACATCTGCATGCAAAGACCACTAGGAGGCTGCCACCCTCCTTCCCCCACCTCGTCCCCTGTCTCTGCTGTCTGCTTGGGAGCCCCAGGTTCTCCAGGCCCCCATTTACAACTGACCAAAGTGGCCCCCTCTGGGGGTTCCCACCACACAAGTGTTTGTAAACTGGGCTGATCTAAGGTTCGGGTTCCAGGGCTGGGCCCTGGTGGGGTCCCTTGGAAGTCCCATTTGGACATTGGAATGGAGCAGGGAAGGCTCTGGAAGTCTATTCCTCCTCCTCACCTTCTCCCCACCCCCAGACCTGGCTGATTTGTGCAATCTGCTGGGACAGAAGCTGGGTTTTCTGTCTGGGTCATTCCTCCCAATCCTGGGGATTGGAGAGGCCTGGGGGCCTGGGATGCCCTGTCCCCTTCCCTGTCCCCTTTGGTCGGGGGTAGGGTCTGGTGGCACTGCTGCAATAATGTCTGTGTTTCTCTCCCACCTGCCACTGGAACTGGAGAATGCACTTTATTCTGGGGCGTGAGCAGGAGAAGACCAAACCTCCTTCTTGCTTCTCCTGCCCAGTCCTGCGACACTCCCTCCCCTCCCCAGAGTTATAGGTACATACATGCGAACAGGCAATCTCAGCCGGACACACACACGCTGTCCCATATGGCTCCGAGGAGGAGTGAGGGTGGCATGGTGGTGGTGGCAGCGGTGGGTGCCATAGGAAGGGCAATGCCCATCTCCTCTGGGGATGCAGCATTGACTGCACGATGAGGCTTGTGCCGCCCAGGGTGTCCTGGGACCCGGGGTGTCTACCCCCCGAGTCTTCTTTCCCCTCCAAGTCAGGGATGGTACAGGACACTAGCTCCCTGGAGCTCAGCAGCCAACACAAGCACAAGCATGGGCAAAATTTGGCCTTGGCCACTGCCACCCTATGGCCCTTCTTTTGTGCATCAGGCTGGCATTCTCACTGCCCCGCCCCTTCCCCAGCCGCCTGCTGGTCATTCGAGCACCTGCCTGGGTCTGTGCACACCCTCCCTACCTTCCCATCGGCTCCCCAGGGCACCAGAGCGACAGACACAGAGCATGTCTGGCTTTTGTGGTAGGTCCAGACTCGTACCACTTCTGATCTCCCCTTCCCCCAGGGCTCTCCCACTGCTTTTTCTTGTGTACACACCACTCTTCCTTCTCTTACCCTGCCACAGATTCTCCCCACCGCCCAGAGGTGCCACTTGTATTTGTGGGACTTTGCCCATTATTAATAAAACCTATATTTATACAGTATGCAGTGCGTGAATGGGTCCGGCTGGGGATCCTGGCCCTGTGGTCTGTGGTGGGTCTTCAGAGCACTTGAGAGAAGTCTGTGAGCTTTAAAGAGTTTGTGGCAGGGGGTGGTAAGTTAGTTATATGTCAAGCAAGTGAGTGTACATCCTAGGAAATACTCGTGTTATACTTTATACGTTGCAAATGCTTCATGTTCATGATCTCAGTGGAGTCCCATACCCACTCTGCATTATCCCTCATGACCACCCATTTTCCAGATGAGAAAACTGACATGCGTTAAGTTACTTGCCTAAGGACACTTAGCTAATAGGGGTGAAAGCAGGCCTGGTAACCAGGTGTTCCTTCCTCCAGACTCCTCATTCTTGGCATTGGCCAATGGCGCTGATGAAAGTGGATCTGTAAGCTGCGTGGGTGCCCCGGGTATGTGGCATGGGTATGTTCTTTTTTTAAATTTTTAATTATTTTTAAGCATTTTCTTTCTTTTTTTTTTTTTTTATTTGACAGACAGAGATCCCAAGAAGGTAGAGAGGCAGGCAGAGAGAGAGGAGGAAGCAGGCTCCCTGGGATCATGGCTCCCTGGGATCTTGACCCGAGCTGAAGACAGAGACTTTAACCCACTGAGCCACCCAGATGCCCCATTTTCAAACATTTTTCATTTAAATTCAATTAATTAACATATAATGCATTATTGGTTTCAGAGTGTGATTCATCAGTCCCTTTTTTTTTTTTTTTTTTTTTCAAGATCTTATCTGTTTATTTGACACAGCCGGGGCAGCAGTAGAGGGAGAGGGAGAAGCAGGCTCCCCAGGCCCTGGGATCACAACCTGAGCCAAAGACCGATGCTTAACCAACTGAGCCCCCCAGATGCCCTTACCAGTCTTATATAACACCCAGGGCTCATTACATCACATGCCCTCCCTAATGGTCCATCACCCACTTATCCCATTCCTCCCATCTCCCTCCCCTCCAGCAACCCTCAGTTTGTTTCCTATGATTAAGAGTCTCTTATGATTTGTCTCCCTCTCTGGTTTGGTCTTTTTTCATTTTTTCCTCTCTTCCCTAATGGTCCTCTGTTTTGTTTCTTACATTCCATGTATCGGTGACATCATATGGTAATTGTCTTTCTCTGATTGACTTATTTCACTTAGCATAATACCTTCTAGTTCCATCCATGTCATTGTAAACGGCAAGATCTCATTCTTTTTTTTTTTTTTTTAAAGATTTTATTTATTTATTTGACAGACAGAAATCACAAGTAGGCAGAGAGGCAGGCGGGGGTGGGGTGCGGTCGGGAAGCTGGCTCCCCACCGAGCAGAGAGCCTGATGCGGGGCTCAATCCCAGGACACTGGGATCACGACCGGAGCAGAAGACAGAGGCTTTAACCCACTGAGCCACCCAGGCGCCCTGATCTCATTCTTTTTGATGACTGCAAAATAGTTCTATGAGTGTGTGTGTGTGTGTGTACACCACATCTTCTTTATCCATTTTTCTGTTGATGGACATCTGGGCTCTTTCCATAGTTTGGTTATTGTGGACATTGCTGCTATAAACATTGGGGTGCATGTGCCCCTTTGGGTCATTACCTTTTTATCTTTGGAATAAATACCCAGTAGTGCAATTGCTGGGTCATAGGGTAGCTCTATTTTCAACTTTTTTGAGGAAATTCCATACTATTTTCCAGAGTGGCTGCACCAGCTTGCATTCCCACCAACAGTGTAGGAGGGTTCCTCTTTCTCTGCATCCTCATCAACATTTGTGGCTTCCTGACTTGCCAATTTTAGCCATTCTAACTGGTGTGAGGTGGTATCTTATTGTGGTTTTGATTTGTATCTCCCTGATGCTGAGTGATATGGAGCATTTTTTCATGTGTCTGTTGGCCATTTAGATGTCTTCTTTGGAGAAATGTCTGTTCGTGACATCTGCCCATTTCTTGACTGGATTATTCGTTCTTTGGGTGTTGAGTTTGATTAAGTTTTTTATAGATTTTGGATGCTAGCCCTTTATCTGTTAAGACATTTGCAAATATCTTCTCCCATTCTGTCAGTTGACTTCTGGTTTCGCTGTTTCCTTTATTGTGCAAAAGCTTTTTTATCTTGATGAAGTCCCAATAGTTCGTTTTTTCCTTTGTTTCCCTTGCCTTTAGAGAAGTGTCTAGCAAGAAATTGCTGTGGCCAAGTCCAAAGAGATTGCTCCCTGTGTTCTTCTCTGGGATTTTTTTTTTTAAGATTTTATTTATTTATTTGACAGAGATCACAAGTAGGCAGAGCAGCAGGCAGCGAGAGAGGGAGAAGTTGGCTCCCTGCTGAGCAGAGAGCCCAGTGTGGGCTTGATCCCAGGACCCTGAGATCATGACCTGAGACAAAGGCAGAGGCTTAACCCGCTGAGCCACCCAGGCGCCCCCTCCTCTAGGATTTTGATGGATTACTGTCTCACATTTAGGTCTTTCAGCCATTTTGAGTTTATTTTTGTGTGTGGTATAAAGCAATGGTTCAGTTTCATTCTTCTGCGTGTGACTATCCGATCTTCACATGGGTCTGTTCTTGCGGAGTGATACACGTCTCTCTCTTCAGAATTCACCGAGCCCTGGTTGTACCCATAGTGGGGGTTAGAGCAGTGGTCATGAAATGCAGTGAGAACCAGGAAAGATCTTGGAGCCAAAGTTCTAGGAGGAGAATGGCAGGGACCTCAGTGAGCTTACCCCAGCTTTCTCTTTTTCTTCCTCTCTTCTCTCACCCTCGGGGTCACCGTTAGCAGGGCCAAGCCATTGGCCACCAGGACTGCAGATGGGTTGGTGGCCTGAGGTTTGGAGCAAGCAATTGTCCAGAAGTCCTTGAAGGCTGGTGGCAAGATGACCCAAGGAACAGCAGCACACTGTCTCACCCTCTTCCTTCCTGATCCTGAAGCTTGGGGACTGAAGGGGGGAAGTGGCCTCCACCTGACTAGCAGCGCATGCAGAGCTAAGTGTCCTGGGCTAGATGAGGGTCCCATCTTTTACAGGTGGGGTGTCTGCCTGGAGATGGGCTTTCTCATGAAGGTTTTAGGGTGCTAGTGGGAAGAAGTCAGAGCAGTAGCTTCTGGAACTCTAGCTCCTTCGGGGGGATTCCGGGAGCCACCCTGTCCCTGCAGTGATGCCTGCAGATGGCTTTTTAAAGGCCACGGGCACAAAATCCCACCGTTAAGTAATCTTTCTTAAGATTTTTCCTCTTTACTTTCTCTTTCAAAATGTAAATACTCCTAAAAGAGTAAAACATTTATAAATTCACACTTCTACAAGTGCCCCTGGGAGCAAGAGGAGACAAACAGCCTTTCTGGAGCCAGCAAAGGCCATCCAGGCACAGAGAACATCTGTAGAGTGGCTCATGCATTTGCAGGGAAAGCTCTTTGGATTCGGGCAATAACCCCATGAGGCTGCTAGGATGAGTATTATCATTTCCTCCTTTCACACGGAAGGCTTGGAAAAGTGACTTGAGCAAGTGCTCCAGATACTGTGCTCCTGCCGCTGGGAGCTCCGTGATTTCTTCCCACCGGTCCCATCGGCCCGCAGAGGTGTGGCACAAATACCCAGGCCTGGCATGCTTTGAAATGGGCCCCTCTCCCTGAGGGCCGGCCCCCCCAGGACTCAGAGATCACTGCCTTCCCTGTAGCTACCCTCTGTGTCAGGGCCTGTGCGAGGGGCTGGAGGACGGGGAAGATGCGGGCTGTTCTCCATGCTATGGGTCTATAGGACCCGATGCCCCATCTTGAGGTCAGATGACAGAGCACATGCCCACAGCGTGACTCACGGTCCTTCTGTCTGCAAGAGGCCAAATTATATGTTATTAATAAAGCCTCCATGGCTGTCAAAGCCACTGGGGACGGGGAGGGGAACAGCTTGCTCTGAGCCATGTCCAGTAACTGTAGCGGAGGCCTGTCTGTCTCGCATGGCTAGGGAAGTGGAGTGAACCTAGAAGACCCCCAGGTCTGAAATGTCACCCTGAGACCCCATTCATAGCGTTGCTCTATCTCTCTCCCCTCTCCTCATCCCATTCTACTCCCCTTTCAGAGCTTCTCTTAAAATGAGAACGTCCCCCTATTGTCAGGAAATGCCCTTCCCTTCCCAGACTTTTTTTTTTTTAAAGATTTTATTATTTTTTATTTTTATTTTTTTAAAAAGCTTTTATTTGTTTCTTTGTCAGAGAAAGAGAGTGCAAGCAGGGAGAGAGCAGCAGGCAGAAGGAGAAGCTGGAGAAGCAGACTCCCGCACAGGGCAGGGAGCCCGACATTGGGCTCGATCCCAGGACCCTGGGATCATGACTAGAGCCGAAGGCAGGCGTTAACTGACTGAGCCACCCAGGTGCCCCTAAAGATTTTATTTACTGAGAGAGAGAGAGAGAGAGAGAGAGAGAGATTGAGAGAACAAGTATGGGGAGGGGCAGAAGGAGAAGCAGTTTCCCCAAGGAGCAGGGAGCCTGACACAGGACTTGATCCCAGGACACTGGGATCGTGACTTGAGCTGAAGGCAGACGCTTAACCAACTGAGCCACCCAGGCGTCCCCTGCATGCCTGTCTACCGGTAGCTCAGTAGGAACTCCGTAAATGAACACGCCTTCAAGTGTAAACGAAATATCAATTCTGTCTTCAGTCTGGATGGGGAGTAGAGATCACAAAGCCCTCTTCCCAGCCCTGCCCTGAGGAGCCTCTCTACAGCTTCCCCACTGCACACTTCTGTTCAGTGCACACTACACACCTATGTCTGCATGTGGGGCATGTCCTGGCTGTGGGCGGTGGGTGGGCTGTTCCATGGGTGACGTGGGCCCTGGGTGTGCCCTTTGTGGAAGCAGAAGGATGGGGTGAGGGCTCTGGGGAACGGGAAGCCCCAGGGCTAGGCCGTGACTGGGTGCTAGACAAGAAGAGCAGGTTGGGGTGGGAGCTCTCCCTCAGCCCCCATTTTTGCTCCTTTCTTGGTCAAAGTGACCAGAAGCCACACACAGAGGTTTGGGGGTCTGAAGAGCACCAGATACAGAGGGAGGACCCAACAAGGCCTTGACTCAGATCTCTGCTAGGAGGTAGGCTGAGGGGGTGAAGAGGCACCGCGGGAAGAATGTCCTGGGGACCGGTAGGTGGCTCAGGAGGGGCGGGGTGAGGGGTGCCGAAGTAGGAGGACCCAGGCAGGGACTCTAGTTCCCGCCCTGCCATTTCCTCATTAGGTCAACCCCGGGCACCTCAGGTCATCCTGGGCACGTCAGGTCACCCCTGTGCGCCGCAGCTCCTCCATCTGCACAATGGGCCGACCAGCGAGCCCTGCCCGGGTCGGGAGGTAACCGGCTGGCCCTGGCGCGGGGTCACCTGCGGAGGGCGCTGGGCGCGGCGGGGCCCGCCTGGATCGAGGGCTGCGGCTACGGAGGGCGGGCGCGACTCGGGGACAGCCCGTGAAGTCCCCGCCCCGGTCTCCGAGCCCTGCCTCCGCGGGTCGCCAGCGCGCGGGCTGTCCTCCCCGCTGCCCGCGGCGGGCGCTGGCTGCCAGGACGGGCCGGGCTCCGCGCAGGCGGGCGGGGCAGGCAGGACGCGCGGCGCCGGGGCCTCTGGGAGGAAGCGAGAGACGCCGGCAGCCGCGGGGGAAGGCCCAACCGGCTCCGCCGCTCCTCGCCCGCGACCGGGCCGCTGCTCGCGGCGCGCGTGCTGCGGGGAGTTCTCCCCCGGACCCGGAGCAGATTCCGATCGGGTGCGCTGAGCGGTGGGCATGCCGGCCGCCTCCCCCCGTGGGCTCCGACGCCATTGGGAACCGGGAGAGCTGTTTGGGACCCAGTCTGTGCGTGTGTGGAGGGGGAGGGGAGCTCTGGACCCCTGGGAGCACAGCCCCTGCACCCTTCCTGGGACGCCCCCTTCTTTCTCTCTGGCCCGCTGAGCTCCGGTGACTTTGGAAATTGCCTTCGCCACCGCCCCACCGGCCTGGCGAGTCCCATTTTTTTTTTTTTTTTAAGATTTTATTTATTTGACAGAGATCACAAGTAGGCAGAGAGGCAGGCAGAGAGAGAGAGAGGAGAGAGAGAGAGAGAGAGGAGGAAGCAGGCTCCCCGCGGAGCAGAGAGCCCTTTGTGGGCCTCCATCCCAGGAGATTGGGATCATGACCCCAGCTGGCAGAGGCTTAAACCCACTGAGCCACGCAGGCGCCCCGCGGCAAGTCCCATCTTGAGGCAGTGGCCAGGGAGCCGGTTTGATCCCACTGAGCTGGTTTTCCCAGCTTCCCAGGGCCCTCTCTTCACCTTTCTCCAACCTCTGGGACCTCTGCTACGAGCCCCAGCCCCTCCACTGGTTGGTCCTACTGGCGGATGGGCTCAGGGCAGCCGATTTTCCTAGAGCCTGTCCTGCCCTTGAGGAGCCACTTCTCCGTGGAGACCAGGTGCCAAATAGCAGCACTCCATGTAAGGAGCATCAGGAGAGACTTCCCCCGGGGGGAGGGCCTTTGAGCAGGGTCTTAAAAGATTGTGTAGCATTCTGATAGGGGAGAAAGGCCGTTCCAAGTCCAAGTGTATAAACAAAGTCAGTAAAGTGTAAGCATGAATTTGGGGAGCCTGGCAAATGAAGTACAGGTTGGGGGCAAATTCCAAAAAATAGCTTGTGTGGGCAGGTAGGGGGTTTGGACCCTACAGGTAACCTAGGATTTTAGGGAGGTGATGGGTGGCGGGGGTGAGAGATTGCGATGGGGTGGGGCGAGACTGAAGGCAGAGGCCGGGAAGGAGACAGAGGGTCCCCAGAAGTCCACAGAGGGCCTAAGGTAGCACAGGAGAGGCATAGGGACCATGCAGTAGGACCAGGCTGGCAAAGCACTGGGAGAAGGGATCAGTAGGACTGTTGCAGCTGCATGAAGGAGGGGAGAAAGGGTTTGAAGACCAAGAGCTCAGGTTCCTAGTATAAATGTGTGATTGGGAAGATAGGCAGTAAAGGAACAAAAAGGGGAGGCAGGTGAGGAGTATATGTGCGGAGCTTAAAGCATGAGCAGGATAGCCACGTGGAGATGTCAAGTAGGAAGTTCATTCTTTCATTTATTTATTATTTATGCCAACCTCAAAGGCAGCTGACATAAAAGTCACAGAGAAGATAAGATGATAAAATCATTAAAACTCAGCTAACAGGACCTGATAAGCTGGGGGAAAAAATACACAGAGGAGAGTGGATAATTGTTACTTGAAAATGTAGGTTCAGAAAAGCCGTTGAAAATGAACACAGGACTCATCTGAGCTTGCTGGCCGCCAAGCAAAAAAAAGGACACCTAAATAAAGCAGCAGGGCACCAGGGCTGGGACTCAGGAGCAAGGCAGCTGTGGAGGCTCATCGGGAGATGCAGAGGTGGTAGGAGATACAATGGCATCCGGAAAGTGGGGGATTTAGGAGAGGGAGTCAGTCCGAAGGCCAGCCGGGCCAGGGCACTGGCACTGCTGACATTTAAGAAAGGGCCGATGCTCCCTGAGGAGAAAGACCTTTCTGCAGCCTCACAGGGAGGTAGGGGTGGGAAGGTGTGTGTGTGTGTGTGTGTGTGTGTGTGTGTGTGTGTGTGTATGGTCCCTTCACACAAGTCTTCTTGCAGAGGAACAGGACAGAAGGTGGCCTGCTAATTGCCCTGAGCTCTGACCTTCTTCCCTACCATGAGGTGGGGCTGCTATTTGCCCAGGGCCTCGTGGGGCTCCGGTCTGGGAGGAGTGCTCCAGTCTGCAGGTGAGCTGGAAGCAGGGGTTTCTGTTTCTGCCTCTCCTTTCAGAGTCCAGATGGTGTCTCCAAGAGAGCAGGGATCCAGACACCAGGTGTTCTGGCCCTAGCTCTGCCATTCACATGCTGCTGGCCTTGGGCAAGTCCCCTCACCTGCCTGAGGTTCTCTTTTTCTCATCCTAAACTAAGGGAGTCAAGCTAGATGATCTTTGAGGGTCCACATAGCTACATGAAGTCTAGGATCACTTGTCTGATCTCATTTTGCATTCAACAAATTTTTATTAAGTGTGTGCTATGTGCCAGACCTTGTGCTAACTTCTAAGTATGTAATTATAAACAAAAACAGATGTGGTCCCTGCTCTCATGGAGGGGGGTGGGGCAGAAATGAATGTTAATCAAATAATCACACGAGATATAAAATTGCGTAGTAACTGCTACAAAGGGGCAGTATATGATGCGATGAGAACAAGTGACGGGAGATTTGATGTAGATGTGAAGTCTGCGTGTCGGTGGGGAAATGTGGGTGGGATCTGAATGTTCTTTCTTTCTTTCCCTTTCTCTGTATAGATGAACGAATCCCCTTCCTGATCCACTGGAGTTGGCCCCTTAAAGGGAAGCTGCCCCTTGGGCTCCCTAGGTGAGGCCTTGGGACACATCTGGGCACAGCAGAGTAGCCTGGGAAGGGTCAGGACTTGGAGAGAATTTGACTCCCACCCCCCCAGGGTGAGGTTGGTTTTCTGGGAGTGAGGAGGGTACAGAGTCAGCTGCCAGGCCTCAGAGGAAATTGGTTTACTTTATCTACAGTGTAAGTGACAGTGGGCAGCCAGAGGGAGGATCTGTGAGGGAAATGGGTGGAGCCTGGCAGTGGCCAGCCTGAGTCCCAAGGGACGAGACTTCAGTCCCCGGGAAGAGTATGAGAGTCAGACAAGGCTCTCAACTTGGGTGTCCAGAGTCAGGCCTAGATCTTGGAAAGCTAGAAGTCCAGCAATTCAGATGGGCCTGGGCTTTGAGCCTGTCCAGAGGCTGAGCCCAGGAGCCAAGCCCCAGCTCATTCCTTCTCCTTGCTCTCAGGGCCTTTGTACGTCACCGTGGAAGCTCAGCAGGCAGTAGTCCTACGTCCAGAAGCCATGGAAAGTTGTTCCGGGACATCTCTGCATCGGGTAAAGGGACTGACTGCTCAGTTGGCCTGAGGGGAGGGGCTGGCTGGGATCCCAGGGGCAGGGGATGGGGAGGTGGGGAGTTGGGTCTGGAGGGAGAAGAAGGCAGGAAGAAGGAGGCATAGAGGATCCACTGCCATCACCCATCAGTGGGCAAACCCTCCCCTGTGGCCCCATTGTCCACCCATCCATATCTCCCTTCCTGCAACACTTGTGCAGTGCACACCCACACGCTTGCCATGTACAAAGCACTGGGAGGGATACATTATCCCGACTCTCAACAAACTGGGTCTAACAGGCAAGTGGAGATTGCACACACAACCACACAGCCGTTCAACCCAGGTTTGGTGTTACTGGTCTCTCGGCTTGCTCCTTTCTGCCATGGGGGCTTCCAAACTTCCTGGGAGCGTCCTATATACACAGCCCCATCCTGGGTCTCTGTGTCCTGGTACTGCATCTTGCTCTGTGGCCTGACCAGCCCTAAGCTCCTGCACCTTCCTGCCCCTTTCCTTGACCCATTCCCCTTGCCTCCCATCCAGAAGCCGTTGAGCGCCACCGTCGGAATCTGGCTGAGTGGTTCAGCCGGCTGCCCAGAGAAGAGCGCCAGTTTGGCCCAACCTTTGCACTGGACACAGTCCACGTAGACCCTGTGATCCGCGAGAGCACCCCAGATGAGCTGCTTCGCCCGCCGGCGCAGCTGGCCCTGGAGCACCAATACCCCACTGCTGGGCTCCCCCCACTGTCCCTGTCCCAGCTCTTTGACCCCGATGCCTGTGGGCGCCGGGTGCAGACAGTGGTGCTGTACGGGACAGTGGGCACGGGGAAGAGCACGCTGGTGCGCAAGATGGTCCTGGACTGGTGTTATGGGCGCTTGCCGGCCTTCGAGCTGCTTGTCCCCTTCTCCTGCGAGGACCTGTCCTCCCTGGGCTCTGCCCCAGCCTCCTTGTGCCAACTTGTGGCTCAGCGCTACACGTCCCTGAAGGAGATCCTGCCTCTGATGGCTGCTGCTGGGTCTCGCCTGCTTTTTGTCCTGCACGGCCTGGAGCGGCTCAACCTCGACTTCCGGTTAGCGGGGACAGGGCTTTGCAGCGACCCCGAGAAGCCAGAGGCGCCAGCTGCCATCATTGTCAACCTGCTGCGCAAATACATGCTGCCCGAGGTGAGTGTCCTCACTGCCCGCCCTGCTGCCACTGCCCCTGACCTGTCCCCTAAGGACTTTGGTGTCCCCAGCTCACGTGTTTACTGGAGTGGGAGCACCAGCTCTCTACCAGTTCAGACCTGCCCCGCCACATCCCGGCTGTGTGTCTTTGAGCAAATCCCTAATTTCCCTGAGCTTGTTTCCTTCCCTCCTGGAGCTGTCCCGATCAGATTAGATCCCGGGGTCCCTGCTGGGGCTCAGTCATAGAATTACAATGCTCACCCTGGTCTGCGGGGTCTTTCTGAGGAGTGAGGCAGTCAGGACATGGAGGTCCTTCCTAACCCTCAACCGTGCCTTCCCCAGGCCAGCATTCTGGTGACTACCCGGCCCTCTGCCGTGGGCCGAATCCCTAGCAAATATGTGGGCCGCTATGGCGAAATCTGTGGCTTCTCCGACACCAATCTGCAGAAGCTCTACTTCCAGCTCCGCCTCAACCAGCCGGACTGTGGGACGGGTGCCGGGGGCGCAGGGATCTCGGCCACGCTGGCTCAGCGGGACAGCCTGGTGGAGATGCTGTCCCGCAACCTGGAGGGGCACCACCAGATCGCCGCCGCCTGCTTCCTACCCTCCTACTGCTGGCTGGTGTGTGCCACCTTGCACTTCCTGCACGCCCCCACGCCGCCTGGGCAGACCCTCACCAGCATTTACACCAGCTTCCTGCGTCTCAACTTCAGCGGGGAGACGCTGGACAGCACTGACACCTCCAACCTGTCCCTCATGGCCTACGCCGCCCGGACCATGGGCAAGTTGGCCTACGAGGGGGTGTCCTCCCGCAAGACCTACTTCTCCGAAGACGACGTCCGCGGCTGCTTGGAAGCCGGCCTCAACACGGAGGGAGAGTTCCAGCTGCTGCATGTCTTCCGCCGGGATGCCCTGCGGTTTTTCCTGGCTCCGTGTGTGGAGCCAGGGCACCGGGGCACCTTTGTGTTCACCGTGCCCGCCATGCAGGAGTACCTGGCTGCCCTCTACATCGTGCTGGGCTTGCGGAAGACGACCTTGCAGCGGGTGGGCAAGGAGGTGGCCGAGCTCATGGGCCGTGTCGGGGAGGACGTCAGTCTGGTCCTGGGCATCGTGGCCAAGCTTCTGCCCCTGCGAGCCCTGCCTCTGCTCTTCAACTTGCTCAAGGTAACAGCCCCAGCGCGCCAGGCTGTCTGCGCCCCCGTATTCCCCCTTCACCCCTTGCTCCCCTCCCAGGAGGCGACTGCTACTTCCTGCATAGCCGTCTTCCTGACACTGGTTTCAGATTTGGGCAATCTGGCTTTTCATGGGGTTGAGACACAAGGGAGGGAGAGAGAGAAACCACAGGCTGAGCAGAGCTTGGAGGTGGGAGGAGGATGCAAGGCCTTTCCACACAGTCCTGTGACCCTAATGACGACTGTCTTTTTGTGTTTCTTCTCCTCGTCTTTGTCGGCAGGAGGCTGACAAAGTCCGGGGTCTGTGCTCTACTTTGCGGGCCCCAGAAACTCCACTGTATCTGTTCCCCCAGAGGTGGTTGGACTCTGGGAATGATGACTCATCCTAACAAAATCACCAGAGACAAGTTTATAAAGCAGATGCCATTTTATTCATTTATACCGGGAGGATAAATGGCATTGGTAATTGGCTTAGGATAGTGTAGGCCTGCTCCAGGATCCCAATTACAAGCCCGGGGACTGTGTTCTGAACAGGGAGGACGCGCTAGGGTTTTGAGGGGAGGAAGGAGGCACCCTCCGGTAATGTCTCTCAGTGCCTCGTAAATGAAATATTATTATGATTCCTTTTTAGATAAAGACACTGAGGCTCACAGGGGCTAAGTAATTTGTCCAAGGTCACTCAAATAGTAGAAGAGCTAGGATCGGAGTCCAGATCCTAGTTTTGTAATTCTGAACCCTGTGCTCTCTCAGCTAAACCTGCTGATATATTATGGATATTGCTGTTCAGCTTCCGTGCCTTGCTAGGTAACCCTGGTCCTCTCTAGGAATGTTTCAGTAGCTCGTCTTGAGGCAGCAGAGCCCTGGTCAGTGCTGGCAAAATTTTAACAAGTTTTCCTTTTTTATAGGCAACAAAGCATAAGGGTTAGGATCAGAGATTCGGTAATCCAGCCATGTGGGTTCAAATGCAGGCTCTGCTGCTTCCTAGCTATGTGATCTTGGACAAGTTACTTAACCTCTCTGTGCCTCCGAGTCCTTATCTGTTAAATGGGGATAATACAATGTATATCATGGGCCTGATATGAGGGTTAAATGTGTTCATCCTCAGGACCTGGCACATAGGAAGTTTCTATTTCAATGTTTGTTAAACCTCAAAAACGGGCTCAGGCAGCCTACCACCTCCTTGCCCACATTGCCTCAGATGGGGGTCATGGCCGTTGCTGAGGCCAGCCCACCCCTCTGAGGACGGGCTTGCATGCTCTGGATCACGGCGAGAGGCTGTGGTCTCCTGACAGGGTTCACCCTATGGTTAGCACCATAGCTCCGGGCCCTCTGGGAGGGAGCGCTGCCTAGCAGAGGACTAGTCCCGTCTGTTTCTTCAGCCCTATTGAATCCGCCTCACCACGTGACATTTCCTCATCTTGTCACCAGGTGACTGTTGAGAGAGAAGCACTTAAATCTCCATGGCAGGAACCTCACCTGTAAAATGTGAAGAACAAAACAAAACAAAAGACAAAACCCAAAACGAGTCAGTCATTAGAGAAGAGACCACAAAATAGCCTCGTGGCTCCTTGCCAGAGGTTTGGGCCCCTTCTTGCTTTTCAGCCCCAACCCAAGGCCGGGAGCTGATGTCCCAAACCCAAACATTAATTTCTCCAACAAGTATTTGAGCTCTTGCTGTGTGCCAGGCACTGTGTTAGAGTCTGAGGAAGAAACAGTGAAGAGAACCCTGGGTTTCTGCCCTTTCTGGTCCTCCAGTAAGAACACAAACAGGTCACCATAACCATGTAATTTAAAGGTGTGCTAAGGGCCTGGAGAGACAAGTTCTAGTGTTGTGAAGGTGTGTAAGTGGGGAGCTGGTTTGGTGGTGGGGGGGGGGATAGGGGAAAACCTCTCTACAGGAAGGGCATTTACTCTGATCCCTGGAGGATTGATTGATCCCCTACTACTGGGAGAAGAATGGGGGGGACAACACCCCAGGAAGAGTACAGCTTTGAAGGAAGAGAACTGTGGTACTGTCAAAAAAAAAAAAAATCCTAATAATGAGAAAAGCTGAAAGCACAGAAGCAGAGTGCGTGAGTGTGAGAGGTCTGTAGAAGGAGACAGTGGAGCTGGCAGGGGCCAGATCCTACAGGGCCTGGAAGGAGCAGGAGTGAAGCCAGTCATCGTTGCTGGGATGACCAGGGTGGTACAGAGGGTGGACGTGTCTTCACAGCATCTAGCCTGGTATGGAACAAAAGGCATGGCAGATGCTAATTCCTTCCTACTGCTGGTTTGCAAATGTATGGGCGTTTGGGGAAAAAGAATTTCCTAAGGGCCTGAGGGTATGAGGAGGGTATGACGCAAGTGTTGAGAGGGGAGTCTGGAAAGGTCAATTTGGGGCCAAATCATGACCCGTTTTCTAGTCCACATGGGCAGTGGGGAGCCACAGCAGATGCTACGGGGGTTAGGGGGCGTAATGTGATCAGACAAATGGTACTGCGGGTTTGAGAGGGATGGCGAGGCTGGAGCGGGGAGGGAGAGCTGCCCCTTGGGCTGAGCTTCGAAGGCTGAGTGGGAGGCACGAGGCTACAGCACCTTCCCTGCATGCTCTCCCAGGTGGTGCCGCGAGTGTTTGGGCGCGTGGTTGGTAAGAGCCGCGAGGCAGTGGCCCAGGCCATGGTGCTGGAGATGTTCCGAGAGGAGGATTACTATAACGATGACGTCCTGGACCAGATGGGTGCCAGTATCCTGGGCGTGGAGGGCCCGCGGCGGCACCCGGATGAGCCTCCTGAGGACGAGGTCTTTGAGCTCTTCCCCATGTTCATGGGGGGGCTCCTCTCCGCACAAAACCGGGCTGTGCTGGCTCAGCTCGGCTGCCCCATCAAGACCCTGGATGCCCTGGAGAACGCCCAGGCGATCAAGAAGAAGCTGGGTAAGCTGGGCCGGCAGGTGCTGCCCCCGTCCGAGCTCCTTGACCACCTCTTCTTCCACTACGAGTTCCAGAATCAGCGCTTCTCCGCCGAGGTGCTCAGCTCCCTGCGCCAGCTCAACCTGGCGGGGGTGCGCATGACGCCCGTCAAGTGCACGGTGGTGGCGGCCGTCCTGGGCAGTGGGAGGCATGCGCTGGACGAGGTGAACTTGGCCTCGTGTCAGCTGGACCCTGCCGGGCTGCACACACTCATGCCTGTCTTCCTGCGTGCTCGGAAGCTGGGGTGAGGACCCCCAAAGACTGGAGAGGGTTGGGGGTGAAGGGGCTGGAAGAGAAGGTGCTAGTGAGGCCAGAGGTGGGGAGGAAGGAGCAGAGGGGGGGATGAAGAAGTCTGGTATGTGTGGAGGTGATGAGCAGCGGGAGGGAGGGCACCGTGCGTGGGCCGGCTCCATGCTGAGCTCCTTCCTTGCTTCTCCCCTCCTCTCCGGCCACCTCCTGTTCCAGCTTGCAGCTCAACAGCCTGGGCCCGGAAGCCTGCAGTGTCCTCCGGGACCTGCTGCTGCATGACCAGTGCCAAATTACCACCCTGCGGTAAGTGTTTCGGGAGCAGAGCTGGAGGGAGGTTTCCCCCATCCTGGTGGCAGGCCGAGGTCAAGGGTGAGCTCATGCCTGTTACTGGCCCACCCATGCTGTGGTAGAGGGGGTGGGAGCCTAGACCCTGGCCTGCCCCCTCTCCCCAGGTCCAGTGCGAGCAGCAGGGTAGATGAACGATGCTTCCAGGAATAGGTGCTCAGGAGCCTAGTGCCGGCGGGAGGTGGGTTAATACCCAGGCTGGTTGCCTGGTAACAGTGCCACTGATGCCCTCCCAGAACGTTCCCTGTTGCCTCACAAGGATGACCCTAATGCTGGGTGCTCAGTAGATGCTTCCAAAGTGCTGGCTGATTTACTCGGAGCCCAGAAGCCTGGTTGGAGGAAGGGGAGGTGAATGAGGAGGGGGAGGGCCCTGGGGCAGGGGCCTCTGCGTGGGAGGTAAGAAAAGGAGGAAGAGGAGGGATAGTAACCATGAAGAGTGGGGAGTCAAGGGAGGAGGAGAAGCCGGCTCCACCCCTGCAGTGTGCCACACCCACTGCTTCTTCCTTCCCTTCCCCCATCCCCCACATTTCTTTGTGTCCGGGCTCCCCTCCACCCCAGGCTATGTGTCCTTTGGGTCCAAGTCCCAAGGCAAGTCCTGTGGCAAGCCCTGCCACAGGCCCTCATCTCCTTGGGGTGCATGTGGCTGTAGGCTGTCCAACAACCCGCTGACGGCGGCTGGTGTGGCCCAGCTGATGGAGGGGCTGGCGGGGAACAGCTCGATGACGCACCTGTCCCTGTTGCACACGGGCCTCGGGGACGAGGGCCTGCAGCTGCTGGCCGCCCAGCTGGACCGGAATCGACAGCTACAGGAGCTGAACGTGGCCTACAACGGCGCTGGCGACACGGCGGCCCTGGCCCTAGCGCAAGCCGCCCGGGACCACCCTTCCTTGGAGCTGTTGCAGTAAGTCTGGCTCCGACCCTGGCCAGGAGCTCCTGGTCTCCACTGGTTTTTCCCTGTGGTAGGGCCTGTCCTCTATCCTTGCCTTCTCACGGATCTTTGTGGACCGGCTTCTGAACCAACCTGCCCGTCTGTGATTGGCCCTTACCCTTCCCTGGTCCCCTACTACCATTTCTCTTAGGATCCTGGTGGCCCCGTCTTACTTACTGTCCCTGGTCCTGCTGAAGTTCAGATGTCATCCCTGCCCCCTGTTGGCCACCACACCCGTCTCTGGCTCACTGCAGACACCTGCCCCATTAAGTTCCATAGCCAGGGGATGTTTTGAGAATTCTCCGCTCCACCCCGCACCTTCTGTCCTCTGTCTCAGAGCTCCGCTGAGCGGTATCTTTTCTTCTCTCTCTTCCAGCCTCTACTTCAATGAGCTGAGCTCAGAGGGCCGCCAGGCCCTGCGGGACTTGGGTGGCACTGCTAAAGGGGGTGCTCGGGTCGTGGTGTCGCTGACCGAGGGGACAGCAGTGTCCGAGTACTGGTCAGTGATCCTTAATGAAGTCCAGCGGAACCTCAACAGCTGGGATCGGGGCCGCGTCCGCCGCCACCTTGACCTTCTGCTTCGTGATCTGGAAGACAGCCGAGGGGCCACCCTTAACCCCTGGCGCAAGGCCCAGCTGCTGCGAGTGGAGGGTGAGGTCAGGGTCCTCCTGGAGCAGCTGGGAGGCTCTGGAACCTGAAGCAGGGGCAGCAGTCACCTAGCGGTGTGACCCCTGGCCCCAAGATCCTTCCCTCTGTGGCCTCCTGGTTTGCATTACTACTTCCAGAAAGACTCCTCTAGGGCTGGAGATAAAGGGAGGAGCACACCTGTGGCAGTTGCTCTCCTGGGGCAAGTCCATCCGTGGCTTCCAGGTCTGGAATTTCCAGGGTTATGGAACAGGCCTCTCCATTCAAGAGGAAGACTGAGAAAGACTTTAAGCCTACAGTTGTCCTGGGGCACTACCAACCTTGCCTCTCTGCTCTCGGGAGCTTCTGACTGTGCCACCAGGGGGCGCACTTCTTAAGTCGCGTTTGCCAAAGGTGCAGCCTTCCTGCTGTCGGAGGGCCTGCCCTTTCTGCCTTGATGCTTGCGGAGGTCGCCCAAGATGCCCCCTGCCACTTTCCAATCGTGTTGGTGCCTTCTCCCCTTCACACCTCCTTCCTCACCACCCTACCTGTGCTCAGGTGCTCCAAGGGCCTTGTGCAGTGCCTTGCTTCCATTAAAAAGCCGTGTCTTCCACCTACTGTAGCCTCCTCCTTGCCTGGTGCTTTCAGGAAAGGGTACTGTGTTTGGTCGTTCTGGTAAACTACTGACCACATTCTGTTACACGTGGTTCTTGGGCACTAGGTTCAGAGGCAGTGAGGGCTGAGGTGGGGGGCGGGGGGGCATGAACAAGATCCTGGGGGGTGGGGGGAGGCCATGCTGGGCCTTAGGACCCCATCACCTTTTTCAACATACTTATCCCAGGCTCGGAATTACAGTGACCAGCAAGCTATCTGCCTTTGTCTGCCCAGAGCAGAAGCTGGGACAGCAGCAGAGTCTCCAGAGGAAGTCCGGGGCCCAGGAATGGGGGCAGGAGGAACACACAGACTTCCCCAGAGGATAAGACTGTCCTCCCGTTAACCATTACCCTGCTGCTTCTAAGGCAGTGTCTTTAAGGAGGCGGGACGTGGCAGGGTTGGTGGGAGGGTCAGCTGGTTTTGATGAACCTTGTCCCTATCCTGAGCGCTGGGTTGCTGGTCCAACTATGGAGGCAGCTACAGGTAGGAGGCCAGGAGAAATCCTCCAGTGGGGGCTTTAGGGTAGTGAGAGGGCAGGGTGGGAGGTAGAGGCTTCGGGGACCAGAGTGTACTTGATGTTGTGACTTGGAGACCTAAGGCAAATAGACCCAGGTTAGGAGAGAAGAGGTGAATGGAGAGGTCTGCCCTCCTGGTCCACGCCCTGTCCTGCTATGTTCAGATGTCTGTGCCACGGGCTAGGAGGAGAAGGGAAGGGAGAGGAAGGGAAGATTTTCCTGGAGCAGAATGGAGGGGGCAAGCCCTGAGTGTGGGGGTTCTCCTGAGTCCTTTTAGTTAATGACCCTGGAAGAGGAGTCTGGGTAGGGACAGAACGCAGCCCTCCTCCCCTCATCCCTTCTTTGCACAGCAGGTCTTCGGGACACAGCCTCGTTAACTCGGTAAGTGCCTTGCGGTGCTGGGAAGGGTTGGGGCTGGGAGCAGAGGGACTCCAAGGTGGGGAGGCTCTTCAGCTGCCATTTGCCCCTCAAGGAGAGGCTGGGACCAGAGTCCAGATGTCATCAGCTCACTCCTACCTGCATCCCTCACCTCCTTGCAGGAAGTTTGAGTTTAACCCAAAGTGGGGCATTGATAATCCTGTCCTCTCTCTGGCTGAAGACTTCGACCCCTCCGGTAACCCCCTTGCCCTGGGCAACCGTTCCCTTTCCCCAGAGATACCCCAGCTCCTCACGCCTTCCATCTCCTTGGTAACCACTCCACTCTGCCTCCCTCTGATAACAGCCTTGGTGGGGAGTAACTGCGTGGAGGTTGGAGGGGGTTGGCTGCTTTCTTCTGTCCAAGCCACTCTGCCCATATGGTATTTAGCCTCACCGTCCAACACCTACCTGGGTAGAAGCCTGCCTGGTGCCCTATCACAAGGGCAGGTTGGCCAGGCCAAGGTGACCTGTACTTGTGTCGTATCCCCTCCCTCCCCTTCTTCTGTTGCCTCTCCCCTCCCCGCCAGATCTCCAGTGCCTGCAGCGGCCTCGTTTCTGTCTGCTGAGCAAAGAGGAGGGCAGGAGTTTTGGCTTCCACCTGCAGGAGCTGGGCAGGGCTGGGCCTGTGGTGTGCAGGGTGGACCCAGGCACCTCTGCCCAGTACCAGGGCCTTCGGGAAGGGGACCGGATCCTGGGGGTGAATGACCGAATCGTGGAATGTGAAGACTACGCTGTGGTGAGGTTGGGCCGGGGGTCTCCCTGTGGAATCCAAGGACGCTCCACAGCATCTCGGGAAGAGAGGAACCAGGGGGCCCCCTCCCTGGTTATAGGCGGGCAGTACCCAAGCCTCTGCCTCCCCCCGCCTCCCGGGATCTGGGGCTGTCCAGGTGGGAATGGTTGAGTGAAGGTATCCACACAGCTGGGTCCGGGGGAGTAAAATGTAGGCTCTGGGGAGGGGGCGTTGGCAGGAGGGGCGGGCCCCACCTCATGCCACGCCCCCTCGGTTTAGGTGGTTCGCTGCATCCGGGCCAGCGGGCCCCGCGTGCTGCTGACCGTCTTGGCGCAGCACGTGCATGATGTCGCTCGAGCTCAGCAGGGGAACAGCGCCCACCTCTGTCCTCCTCTCGGCCCTGGGGTCCGGCCCCGACTGTGCCACGTAGTGAAAGACGAGGGTGGTTTTGGCTTCAGTGTCTCCTACAGTGAGCTTAGGGGCTCGGGAGGGAGGTCAGGAGGGGGATCTCAGCCCTGTTCTGGGCAGACAGCAGACCGAAACTTTCTTTCTTTTTTTCTTTTTTTTTTTTTTTTTTTTTTTTTTTGCTTGCAGGCCATCAAGGTCCTTTCTGGCTGGTGCTGAGTACTGGAGGAGCAGCCGAGCAGGCAGGCGTGCCCCCTGGGGCCCGGCTGCTGGAAGTGAACGGGGTCAGCGTGGAGAAGTTCACTTATCACCAACTCAGCAGAAAGGTATGGCTGTATGTTTCCCCATTCATCCTCACCCACCTGGGCCCCAGGGCCTTGCCTCCGGCAGCCGATTCCTCCCCCCTGCACCTCATCTGAATTTGACCTTCTACCTCCTGCCACCCTTCCCTTGACAGTTGGTCCTAGGCTCTGCTCTCCCCCACCTTGCTGCCTCCCTCCTGGGGCTGTGAGGAGCGCTTGCCTCTGCCCTCCCCACCCAGGTGCTTGATGCTGATGCCCCACTGGGTCCCCACAGCTTTGGCAGAGTGGAGACCAAGTGACCCTGCTGGTGGCAGGGCCAGAGGTGGAGGAACGGTGTCGCCAGCTGGGAATGCCCCTGGCTGCACCCCTGGCAGAGGGCTGGGCACTGCCCACCAGGCCCCGCCGTCTGCACCTAAAGAAAGGGCCCCAGGGCTTTGGGTTCCTGCTTCGTGAGGAGAAAGGTCTTGATGGTCGCCCTGGTGAGTGGGAGCCCCAGAGATGGGTCGGGAGGGTGTGGCTTGGGGGTGGGCATGCACGACATGGTGCACAGAAAACCCCAGCCCTGAGCCTCTGCCCTCCTCCTCCTGTGTACACCCTGGCTCAGTTCCTCCGTGTGCCCACAGTGGCCTGGGCTGGTGCTGGGGTTGGGGGAGGAGCAATGAGGATGTTTATGTCCCAGGACAGTTCCTGTGGGAGGTGGACCCAGGACTGCCAGCTGAGAAAGCCGGGATGCAGGCTGGGGACCGACTGGTGGCTGTGGCTGGGGAAAGTGTGGAGGGGCTGGGCCATGAGGAGACGGTGGCCAGGATCCGGGCACAGGGCTCCTGTGTGTCCCTCATTGTTGTCGACCCTAAAGCTGACCGCTTCTTCAGTATGGTGCGAGTGTGGGGCGGGGGCTGGAGTGTGGGCAGGAATGGAGCAGGGCTCAGGCAGAGGGAGAAGCTACAGGTCTGTTCTATCCGCCTCCTTCCAGGTTCGCTTGTCCCCACTTCTCTTCTTGGAGAGCACAGAGGCTCCTGCCTCCCTGCAGGAAACCTGCTCGGCCTCTCTGGTTGAAACCAAGGACCTACCTGTTGAAGACACAGCTGTGCCTCTTGTCCCAGGCGGCTCCCGCCAGTGCTCCCTATACCCTGCGCCCGGCAGTGGCTATGGCTTCCGACTTAGCTGTGTGGCCAGTGAGCCTCGAATCTTCATCTCCCAGGTGACTTATGCCCCTTGGGTCTTTGCAATCATTTGCCTCCTGATGAGCTTTCATCTGCTTCCTTCCTGAGGTCTTAAAACAATCCAGCAACTTTTCCATGGTATCCCATGTTCTGTGATCCCTCTCTTTGCCACCAGGTGACCCTAGGAGGCTCAGCTGCCCAGGCAGGGCTGCAAATGGGAGATGTGATTCTGGAGGTGAACGGGTATCCCATGGGTGGAGAGAATGACCTGGAAAAGCTTCAGCAGCTGGCTGCAGCTGAGCCACCGCTCCACCTGAAGCTGGCAGCAAGGTCGTGCCAGGGCTCGGAAGCTTGTAATCCCCCCAGGTTTGGAGAGGTAAGGTAGAAGAGACAGATGGACTGCAGGCAACTAGAGAAGGATAGAGGGAGTCAGAGAAGGGAACCACAGGGTGAAGCAGTGGGGGACATGCAGGTTGGGACATTAGGCCATGGTAGGTGGGGACAGAAGGACCCATGGAACTTGCTGCCATTCCTGGGCACCACAGGGCAGGGGGTGGGAAGGGAAAATGTTTACTCTTCTCATCCTTGAATAATCTTCTCTCCTCTCTCTGTTCAGGACTGGGCTCCGATGTCAGAGCTGCTATAGTCCTCTCCTGCTTGGCACAGACCTGCCCAGTGGCCTTCCTGTCTTCACTCTCCTGCTTGTGATGGTAGGAGCTGAGAAGCTCTCTTTAAGCCAGAAGGGACAGCTCTAGTATTCTGGGCACTTCCAATCACAGGATTGCCCTGTGTCTCCCCACCTTCCCTTGGGCCCACCTCCCAGAAGAAGGTGTGTCCAGAGGTCTTAGCCAGCCCCACTAGGGGGCGGTCTGCCCTCTGGTTCCACAGGAAGTCCTATGGGAGCTTTGGGAGTTGTGTCCCACAGATGGGAGTTCTGCCTGAAACAAGTGGTGGGATTTAAAATAAATTATACTCTTTCCCGGCACAGAGCTCCTAAAGCCCTTGGAATTTCCTAAGTAGTGAGAGTGATCTTTTACTCATAACAAGCCCTTTTCAACCAAACTTAACTTTGTTAAGGAAGTGACTTTTGGAAAACACCTAAGGATGGGGGGTTGGTTGCCAGGGAAACCAACCATGTGATTAAATGGCTGGAGCTTTCAGCCTACCCCACCCCCACGCAGGGCCTTCTGGGGAGAGGGGAGGTGCTGGAGGTGGAATGAATCACCAACCACCAATGGTGTCATGGACCATGACTCCATAGTAAATAAAGCCTCCATGAAAAACCAAAAAGATGGAACCAAACAGAGATGCTGGGAGGGCAGCACCCCCAAAGAGGACACAGGCTTCCATGCTTGTGCCTTGCCCCCAGCAAACTTGCCACCTGGCTCTTCCTGACTTGTGTCCTTCATAATAAGTTGGAAGCTAGTGAGTAAACCGTTTCTCTGGGTTCTGTGAGTCACGCTAGCAGATGATGGAACCTGAGGAGGGGGTCGTGGGAACCTCTGTTTTTCCACCAATGGGTCCGAAGCACAGGAGACGAGCTGGACTTGACACAGGCTTTTCAAGTGGGGACAGTTTTGTGGGACTGAGCCCAAGGCCTGTGGGATCGGATGCTCTCTTCACCTCAGTAGTGCCAGAATGGAATTAAATCGTAAGATACCCAGCTGGTGTCCACAGAGCTGTTAGAGAATTGCTTGGTGACCCCTTCTACGTGACCGGAAGTGAAGTAGGAATGAGTGTTATAAAATAGAGAAGGGACACAGAGTTTCCTTTTATGAGGCTGTGAAGCCAGCTAGGATTGTTCCAGATGGAACTTACCCAGCATAACTCCTGGACTCTTGCTTATATTGCAAGAATTTGAAGGGCAGCTACGCCTTCCCTCTGGAGGCACCTTAGGATTGTGGGGGCTGGTGCGTGGTCACTGTAGGTTTATTAGAGAAAGGGCCTTGCCCCCACGAATCTGGCTGCCTGTGTTGGCCGGGGGAAGGAGAATAGAGGATGGTGATTGAAGGGCCCCAGAAAGGCCTCAGACTCAAAGCCTGGGGCCCATTTTCTCTGAGAGAGTTGCTGAGAGTTTGTCAAATTTCTCTCCTCTTTTTCAGTCTCCAGGGCAATGGGCCAGCCCAGAACCAAGGTGCCCCCAAAGGAGACCCTCGTATCTGCCAAAAAGCCACAGACCACAGTTCTGTTGAGTTCTACATCAAGATAGCTTTATTGCTGGAGCCTCCAAGAGCCCCAGAGACTAGCGGCTTATGGCTTCAAAGATCCAGGGGGTTGAGTCCAAACTGGCGGAGCTGCTCCTTGTACTTGGCATGAAGTCTCAGCGCAGCCCTGTCCCACTGAGGCTGGACGACCCTCAGCTTGGCCAAGAGTCGGTCCAGACTGCCCTGCAGACACCAAGTTTGAGGCCCCAGAAAAGGAGAGGGTAGAGTGAGCGGTGCCCCAGGCTGGTCTGTAAGCTTTCCTCACCAGTGTCTTCTTCAAGTTCTTACTTTTAGTAAGTAGGCATGGTTGTATTCCCCTGGCAGTCTGCCCTCAAGACAGAGCAGGATTCCCTGTGGAGATGCTGCTTCTCCTTCCCCCAGGTCTACCATTGATGACAATGGCAGCATGAACTAGTTTGGTTCGGAGTGGGAGGATAGGGGAGCACTACGTACTGGGGGTTGGGCTTCCAACGGTGGTGCTTACATGTAAGATTTCCTCATACTTGGCCTCCATATCTGCCACGTGGGCCCGAAGCTGAGCCAGAGTCTGGTCCCGCTCTCCCAGGGCCTGCTCAGCCTCTTGCCCTGCAGCCTTGGCCTCCTTCTGGCACGTCTCTGCAGGGCAGGGCAGAAGGATGAAGGGGACTGCATAGTGACAATCTCCCTGTGAACAGAGTCCCCAAAGGTGCCTAAAAAGCAGAACTTAAATGGGATCATTCCAGACTTCCCCCAGGATCATCAATTTTCCCACAGTCCCTATAAAGAGCTGACATATACCATTAAGGTACAGCCGAGAAAGTAGTGGACTTGGGACAAGGGATGTGGGTCCAAAGTCTGGTTGTCACTTACTTAATATCTGTGTAAGCTCAGGCATGCCTCTCTCAGACTCAGTTTTTTCATCTTTAAAGACAGACTGATATAAACCTTACCGGCTTACTGTGAGTTAAATGCGAGAATGTGTGGGAAGATACCTCATATATACAGGAGGTGCTCCCTAAATGCTGATTGATTTTAAATTTGAGATAAGGCAAGGATTTGGAAAGAAATGCAGGGTCTGCATGGCAGAGAAGCAAGTCTTGGGTATCTGTAGCTAAACTGAGGCCATTTTAGGGAAGCCTGGCTGACTTAGTCCGTAGTGCCTGCCACTCTTGATCTCAGGGTCATGAGTTCAAGCCCCACATTGGGCGTGGCACCTACTAAGAAAGAAACTGAGGCTATTTTAGGTTAAGAAAACCCTGAGACCACAATTATGAAAGATCCTATGTGCCATGCTAAGATAGTTCAACTCTATCTTGTAACCAAGAGAGAAAAGAAAACCTTACTGTTCTTTACATTTTTGTTTATCTGGAAGGCTTATTCCTTTATTTAGCAATAATTACGTAGGACTTGGCATGCACTTGGCATTGAAGATATGAAAGTAAATAAGTCAAATATCTTTTCTTAGTTTCATTGTAAAAATCAGCTAAGAGGGAATATGTTTCGCTCATGACAGATAAGGCAGGGGTGGGGAGAAAGACCCAGATTTGGAGAGATCTTGGAGAGAGGGAGATGAGATGAGAGACCCAGGTCTGCTTTAGTTACAACTTAGAGATTTTTGTCATCTTGAACCCTCTGCTCCAGTCCTGCATGGTGGAAGAGTCAGTGGGGAAAATGGTCCAAGGGCCTAGACAGCACACAGTCTTCTAGAGAAAGACGATCTTCAGTCCGCCCCTGCAGGCTGGACCTTGTCAGTGCCCCAGGAGAGAAAGGGCTTAGGGGGTGGGGAAGCCTACCCAGCTGTTCCTGAAGGCCTGTCACTTCTTCCTCCAGCTGCCTGCTGCGGGTCTCCATTTCTTTCTGCAGGGCCCGGCACTGACGACTCATTTCTGTGGTGGGGGCAGAGGGTGACCAGGGACCCAGGTGTGGATGGAGTAGTGGAGAGAGGAAAGGAAGCTGTGGGTGGCGAAGGGCCTGCTTGGCCCAGTGGGACAGGAACATAAACGCCTTCTCAGTTCCCATGATTTTAAGAAGCTGGCAGAACTGGAACACCTGGGGCAGAGCTGGGAAACCACACCCTTTTCCCCCTCCCCACCTGGTCCAGTCCCGGACCTGGATTCTAGCCCTTCTCCCCACTTACTCCCATGGCACCAATGAGACAAGGCCATTTAAGTTTTTGTAATCCACATTACAAGAGGTGCTTTCTGTAATCCATAAAGCACATGGCATTGGGCATCCTGGAAGGTTCCTGCCCAGCATCCCGGAGGCCTTCCTTTGGTTCTTTCAGGCCCTGTGCCTGATCCATGCTGAGCCGGGAAGGTTGGGGCTAGGCATGGCAGATGGAAGTCCTCCTCGGTTCCCTTCCTGCACCCTCTGGCCCTCTTGGTTGTCCTCTTCCAGGCCCCTGTCTCCTGCCCACCTGCCTGGCCAACCACACACCTGCATAAATGGCCTTGCCCTCACTTCGGGCCTCCTCCAACTCAGCTTCCAGCACCTGCAGCCTCTGCCTCAGCTGCTCCTCAGAAGCTTTAGCCCGGCGGGCTTCATCCCTCCACAGAGCTGTGAAAAGTCCCAGAGCAGTCCTCACAACGGGCGGGGGGTCCCACCAAATCAGGCCCCAAGGGCTTGATAGACTCCTCCCACCTTTGGGAACCTGGTGGCAGATTCCCAGCCTCTCATTCTCTCTCTGGATTGGTTGGTTGGTTTTCCCCCTAGAATCCCATGAGCTCTTCATTGCTAAGAAGGCAAAACTCCATATCCTGCTTATGAAAAATAGCTCTCCTCACCCACCCTCACTGCCCACCCCTTCCTCGCAATGTCAAGTCTTTCTCCACTGGGGGATGGGGGAGAGATCAGCTCAGCCTCCTGCCACAGCTCCAACCATCCAAGTTTCCAGGATGCAAATTGCCCCATTGTCCCACCTCTGGTGTCCCAGAGCCTTTACCCTTCTTACCCAGGTGGTCTTGGAGCAGCTCCTTCTCCATCACTGCCCGCCAGTGTGCGGACTTGGTCTCCACATCTGCCCTGGCAAGTTGGCAAAATCTCAGCTTATCATGATCTCAGCCTTCCTCATGTCTCCCCATCCTCAGCCTACACCTTGGACTTTTTCCCTGTAGCTCTGAGGACCTCTAAACGAGGGATCTCTGATGGCAGAGGCTACTGAGTTCACCCCTGTGTCCTGGCTGCTCAGCACAGAGTAGGTACTTGGAATATGGGTGATGAATGTACTAAGGAAGGCACAGAGCCAGAAGGGCACCACAGAGCGGGTGCATGCTGATTTCCCCAATTTCCCAGCTCCATGGAACCTGGGGGCAGGGGGAAGACACGAAGAGGGAGGGTCATGAAAACTCTGTCTTGTCATGCAGAGGGCTGCGTTCTCTCTGGAGCACCTCTGCTTGGTCTCTAAGCCAGAGCATGGAAAAGCAGGAGGCACTCACCTCCAGCCACCCTGACTCACCAGCGCCCGCATTCTCTTTCTTCTTCTGTGCCCCAGTTTTCTTCCCTTTTCCTTTGGTTTTGGGTGGCATCTCCTTGCTGTCCTAGGGAGGGAGAGGACTCATATTTAAGCCTGGGCATGGGGCTCCTTTCCTGACCCCTGGACTGAACCAGGAGTCCTAGGATAGTTAGAGTTCTAGTCTCCAAGTCTTTCTCTTTTACTTTCCAGAAGCTTCCATGCTTGGACTCCTTGGAACTTTAGGCAAGGCTGGGGTTTGGGGAGGATGGAGCTGTTTCTTTCTATCAGTCAGGTTCTATGAGCAGAAATCATTCCTCGCAGTCGTCTTTTGGAGAAAATAAATCTCAGTACTTGTCCCTTCCCTCTTCCCATCATCCTTGCCCTGCCTCTTCTTACCTGTAGGATCCTCTCTGGCCTCTGCTGCGTCTCCCTGTGGGGTGACCCACTCATGGGAGGGGCAGAGAAAAGGCCCAACCAGCTCGGAGCCTGAGGAGGAGCCTGGGTTCTGGGAGCCAATCCAGGGTGGCAAATTTCCTTTGAGGGCGGGACTGAGAACTGCACGGTTGGGTTTCTGGAGACCAAATGTTGTCCAGGTAACTGGGAAACATGGAGCTCATAGGCAGGTGGAATGCGCCAAGCACAAAGGTCCTGGAGGGTCGCTTCTCGCCTTATCCCTAAATCCTAAATGTATTTTGAGGAGAAAGAGCTTTGGAACCAGTTAACTATGCTTTATTTTCACTTAGCAGTGCCTGAAGTTCTGAGACATACAAATGACAGATTTTCACATCTGACAGGATGCTGTTGTGCTGACACAGAGGAAAAGGGCTGACAGTAGCCATTCTAGGTGATTTATATCCCTAGGGCTCTTGAGGGAGCACAATGACATTATTAGGCTTTGGGAAGGCGTTTTGCAGTGTATGAGGGAAAGAAGTGCAGAAGGTAGCTGAGGGAGTTTCTCACTTCAGAGAAAGGCAACCCAGAGGAGAGGTAGACCCATGGACTCCAGGGTGCTGACATAGAGGGAGACAAATGTAGAAGAAAGGATATTGGTTAGAGACAAGAGCCATGAGTTCTAGTCCCCCTTCCGGTTGTGTAAACTCTGACAAGCCATTTAATTTTGCTCAACCTCAGTTTCCTGGTCTTTAAGTCTTTGATGCTGTAAATCCTGAAAGGACCGGATTTTAGCTGGGTATTCACAGGGCTTTCTTCCCTTGTGGGAGCTTAATTTATTGCCTTGCTTCCCCTGTTCCCTAATGTGGCTGATTCTCAGTCGGGTGCTGTGAAGCTACTTTGCAAGGCTCCCCTCAGTCCTGAGTTGGTCGGGGCTCCCTCTAGTGGACTTGCTTGACTTCTGGCGTCTCCTAAATTTTTCTACTTAAATTCTTGGGCCGCGTCTGCAGATCCTTTAGATATTTCTCTCTCTCTGTGTCAACACTTTTGGTCAATTGCCTGCTGTCAGGAGCAGATCTGAAGAAATGCTTTGAGATCTGGGATTTAAAAAGCCTTCCTCAGGGTGCCTGGGTAGCTCAGTGGGTTGAGCCTCTGCCTTCAGCTCAGATCATGATCCCTGCATTAGGCTCTCTGCTCAGCAGGGAGCCTGCTTCCCCCTCTCCCCTCTGCCTGCTGCTCTGCCTACTTGTGATCTCTCTCTCTGTCAAAAAAAAAAAAAAAAAAAAAAAGCCTTCCTCTGGGGAGTGGACAGATTCAGGTGGTGGCTGATTCGTGTTTGTCTGTCACCTTGGTGGCTGCAGGGTACTTCTCTGATTCTTCAGACATTTTACAGCATAAAAAGAAGAACCAGGCTTGCCTTTCCTGGGGCTTACAGTTCCTGTACCCCAGGGTCAGATAACTCTATGCACAATTCCCAAATCTGGAGAATACTTTTCTTTTCATCTTAAAGTGTGTTTTTCATTTATTCTCTGCCCCGCCTTCCCTGAACCCTTCCCCCTTGCACAGAAATGCAGTAGAGATTCCTGCCCCAGTCCTTCTCCTCATCTAGAAGCCTGTTTGGGGTCATTTTCCAGGGAATGAGTAATCTCCGCATTACGCCCATGCAGGGGCCAGCATTTTGAGGACAGGGTTTACAGAAAACAAACAACATATCATGCCTCCGAAGAGCATTTACTTTTCAAATATGTTCAGTCAACTGACTTTCGGGTGCAGAATGAGGATGTGGTTTGGGTGAAGGTGAAATGGAGTAAGAAAGTGCCCCATGTCACATGATGTGATGATACAAACCTAGCCGGCTCTCGAATAAGCCAAGAATGCAAATGACACTGTGATCAACAATCCAATCCCATCTTCAGTATATGTTGAAAACATGCCAAGTAAAATTGTGGGGGGAGAAAAAAAAAAGGTCATTCTTTCCTTCTTTTTTCATTAACTTCAGCTTAGAAGTGAAAATAGGTAAGATCATCTCCACAGAACTCTGTCTTCCTTTGAATAGGATCCCATCTGGGAGTTCAAAGAGACACAGAGGAGAGAACCATCACTCTCTCTGGTTTATTCAGATGTGAGATATAGGTCATTTGTATATTCAAGGAAATATGGCTTTTTCTCTTTTGTAGGGTGCCTGAGTGGCATAGTCAGTTAAGCACCTGACTCTTGATTTTGCTTTAGGTCCTGATCTCAGGGTCATGAGATAGAGGCCCCCACCCCCACCCCACCCCTCAGGCTCTGCACAGCGCCCAATCTGTTGAGATTCTCTACCCCTCTCCCCCATTTGCATATGTCCTGCACGTGCTCTCTGTCTCTCTAATAAATAAATCTTAAAAAAATTTAAAAAAAAAACACCTCTAAACTATGGCTTTTGTTTTTCCTTCTTCTTTGGGGAGGGGGGAGGAGCAGAGAGAGAGAGAGAGAGAGTCTTAAGCAGTCTCCGCACCCAGTATAAGCCTGATGTAGGGCTTGACCTCATGACCTGAGATGAAATTGAGAGTCACAGGCTCCCAGGTCCCCCAGAAATATGGCTCCTGCAAGCAGAAATAAAGTATAAATTATATCATTACATTCTATCCAGGTGGTACTGAAATAATAAAAATTGGAAGCCTTAAAGGAAGCCAGAGATGTGTAGATGACCCAGAGGAACCCATATAGATCCAGGGGTTAATTTCTTGCCTGTATTCCATTAAATCTAGCATTTGATGGGGAGGGCGAAAATACCCTGTGTACTTATACTGTGTTAGGTACTGTGGAAAACTAAAGTCTACCAGACAGCAGAGCATAAATTAATATGAGGCATCTGTGAGAATACAGGGTTATGGAAATTTAGAAGAGGAAAGGATATTTCTAGCTGGAATGTCTGGTGAGAAAAAGAAAATATTTGAGCTGGGTTCTGAAGAATGGATAGGACTTCAGTAGCACACTTATTTTTTTTAAAGGGTTTATTTATTTATTTGACAGAGAGAGAGATCACAAGTAGGCTGAGAGGCAGGCAGAGGGAAAGGGGAGTAGGCTCCCTGCCAAGGAAAGATCCCAGGACACTGGGATCATGAGCCAAGCAGAAGGCAGAGGTCCAACCCACCGAGGCACCCAGGCACCCAGGTGCCCCTTCAGTAGCACACTTTAGGCAGAGGGGATACTCTCAGCCATGGTGATGAAAAAAGAAAGAATTGTGGTATTTTGTGACTTGGTGACTCACCCAGCATAGGATATACATGTTGGAATAGTATAAAACTGCGAGGTAGTTTGGAGTTAGATCATGACTGTTAACTTCATTCAGGAGACAATCAGGAATGTTTGAAGTTTTTTTTTCTGATGCCATCAGAACTATACGTCAGGAAGACTGGTCTGGTGGCAGAATGGTTTGGAGATGACAGGGAAACCAGTGAGGAAAACGTTTCAATAAACAGATCAGGGGAGAGAAAGGAAGGGCCTGCAACCAGGGTGGTAGATGGGAAGTTTTGACAATTATCTGAGAGGCTTGTCTAGAGTTTCCCTTGGGAGATTTCTTCTTTCTCTAGGTAGGAACTGATTAAAGGAAATTCTACTGATAGGAAATAATGTTGACTCCTTAATCAATCTTAGGTAAAGGCCATTGAATTGCAAAACAAGGATGTCTGGCTGATGGGTGCTTGAGTTCGGAGAGATTCTCCCCAACTGTGACAGGAGCACACGGTAAAGTTAATTCCCTTATCAGTCAACGGCTTTGTGGAAGACCCAGGTGGGGGATCTAAGACGGAACTGAGTACTTACAGACACACTAGAGCCTGCAAGTTCCCAAAGAGGAGGCTCAGAATTAGCAAATTAGGGCAGGGCACTTCCTTCTTTAGGAAGAAAGTTCCCTTTTTTTTTTTTTTTCAAAGTTTTTCCAACAGAACTTTTAGATTAGAGAAGTGGAAATGACTGGGAACTGCGTTTCGGTTCCACAAGAGGAGCGAGTACTCCTCTGGTCAGAGCTCACACCCGTCTTACAGCATCTGTGGTCAAGGCCATTGCCGGCCGCGCTGACCTGCCGCGCAATGTGTGGAGCCCAGTGCGCTGAGCTGGGGAATCTTAAGTACATACTCAATTCCCAGAAAAAGGAACTAGTGTTCAGAAGCCAAAAGAGGGGGAGGTGTTTTGTTTTCAGAAAGTCAAAAGGCCTGGAAGAAGAGCTTGCGGCCTGAGTGTCTCAAGCCTTTCTGGGGTGTAATCAGGCTTGAATATCGGCAACAGTCACATTCTTGTCACATTCTTGTCCTTGGTGCCGACTTAATGAGTTCAAAACACCAAGGGGTGGGGAAAGAACTTCTGTTTTTCTCCAACAGTGTGAAGAAGCAAATGACTTTAAGCTCAATTTCCTCATCCGTCAGGTAGGGGGTAAAGACTTGACGTCTAGGTTCCTTCCACTGCTACCTGTCTTCATTTAAATGTCCCAATAAACCACTCAAAGCGCCAACCTTACAGCCCACAAGGAACATGGAGGGCTCGGCTTCTGTCTAGTGCGCAGACTCCTGTCAGACCCCGCCCCCTTCCTTTCCCGGCTTCTCCAGCAGAGGGCGCAGGCGCAAAGGTTCCGCCTGGGCCCGCCCCCGGGGACAGGGGAGGGGTAGGCGGCGCGGAAACTTGGCCGCGGCTTTCCGGGAGCTGTGACTCGGGAGGGGGTGGCGCAGGAGCGGTCGCTACCCAGTCGGGACCAGGCAGCCGGCTTCGCCGAGCTCCGCGCTCTCCTCCCGCCCCCGGGCTCGCGCTCTTGGAAGGGGCGCGCCCGCGCGGACCCGCGCTCCCGTCGCCGCCCACTCCCCTCCCCGCGGCCGCCCCTCCCTCCACCCGGACAGCCGGCGGTGGCGGCGGCGGCGGTGGCGGCCGGGAGAGGCCCCTCCTTCACGCCCTCCTTCTTTCCCTCGCTCGCAGCGGAGCGGAGCCGGCGGACGCGGCTGGGCCCCCAACCCTCCCCGGGCCATGGCCGGCAACGTGAAAAAGAGCTCCGGGGCCGGGGGCGGCGGCGGCTCCGGGGGCTCGGGCTCGGGCGGCCTGATCGGGCTCATGAAGGACGCCTTCCAGCCGCACCACCACCACCACCACCACCTCAGCCCCCACCCGCCGGGCACCGTGGACAAGAAGATGGTGGAGAAGTGCTGGAAGCTCATGGACAAGGTGAAAGGCCTGCCCGGGACCCGCTGGAGCAGGGGTGGGCGTGGGCGGAGGGGCCGAGGGAGGGGAAGGAAGGGACAGAGGAAGCTGGGGGGAGGGGACGGGTCATGCGGGGCTGGGGAGGCGAGGAGCTGGGGTGACCCAGCCGAGGGGTGGGGGACGTGGGGGTGGGGAAGAGACTGGGGAGGGTGGGGGTCGGCGGTGGGGGAAGGGCTGCGGTTGGGAGTGGGGAACGTTGAGGTGCTGTGTTTGGGGTAACGAGACAAAGATGGGGTGGGGGCTGGGGTGAAGGTTAACTGGGAAGCCTCCGGGGCGGAAGTATAATGGGGGGGGGGTTATGTTGGGGCTCTGCGGGGTCTAGGGATGTGGGTCACGAAATTGGCCCCAGGAGGTAGGAAGGAGAGGGAGGGCAAAGAAAAGAGTGTGCGATGTACCGGCTGGGGCTGCTAGCTGGATGAGGAGTCGAGCTCGGACTCGGGAATTAGCGTTGATGGGCTCTGACGGAGAGACCTGGGGTCAGGACAACTCCGCAGGCAAACTGCGCTCGCGGCGCGCGCACAGTTTTTTCTCGTTAAGATGTAACACCAAGGTAAAAGAAATTTGGGATGTTTAAATGGGCCAAGGAAGGAACTTTCCTCCACGTCTAGCACTGGGGCAAGTTTTCAGCCTCCAAAACATTGGATGGGATCCATTGCTGGTGCTGAGATTAAACCACAAGTTCTGGTTAGAACCATTATCTTCGGAAAGATGTATTCACTGAGCGGGCTGAACAGCAGCTTCAGGCTCCTTCCAGATTCTGGCTGCTTCCAGAACTTCCTCCTCACGCTGCTTTTAGCTGGGTTCTAGTTTTTTCGTGGTGGACCGGACTCCTGGCTTTAAGCTTGTTCCGTGAGCTTTGATTACCTTTTTTAAAGCAAGTGTAAAAAATAGCCTTTTATATTTGGCCATTAAGTTTGCCGTTTGAGAGAATTTTACTTCTTCATTGTGTCCGTGGTAAAGAACTGTAGTGTTCCAGAGTACTTCAGAGTGTTTAAGCATTTCCAGAGAATTCAGTGCAGTGTTTCCTTAATATTTTTCACATTCATTAATTCATAGCTTATTTCTTGAAAAATTTCATATTGCCAATGAAAAGTAATTAAGAGTATCTGGCATCTTGTAAGAGAATTCTGTTATTTCCTCCAGAATAAACTTGGTTTTCTTTGGTTCCTCTAGGTCTAGGTTCCTCTTCTGTAAGTTCTTCATGGATTCTTTTGGAGTAAAACAGCTAATAAAAATGATTATGAAACACTTGGCAAATATAAACGTTCTGTATAAATGCTTAATAAGTCCGGTGCGTGAATTAACACTCCTGAAGTGCATACAAGTGGTTCCTGAGCCACTTTGGGTGTCTAGTGTTTCTAATGTTAAATAATTTGGTACTGTAATGAATGATCCCAGTATTTGTATGTTCATTATATTGGTGGTGTAGTGCTAATTTCATTATTAGAAGTCATAATAAAACCATTACAGAAAGTTAGGCATGGAAAGGACACTTTGAATTCATTGACACTTTTAAAAAAATTACCCAGTGTATTCAGTATCTGAAGTTTGTAGGGTTACATTTTAGAGATTTATAGGTAAGGACTAAGGTTCTCCCGGAATAGAAAAAAAATTTGTATTTTTAGTTTCTCGTTTACGATGTGTGTATGCGGTATATCGAAACTGTTGACTAGAGACCTTTCCTTAAAAATGACAAACTTTTTCTCAGACTTTTGAATCTCTTTAAAGTAGTTCAATAAGATCCTTCTTTAAGTTTTATTCTTTTGTTTTTTAAAGTATGTGTATGGATTTTTTATTTTTTTCTGCAGAGTGTTTAATGAGGAAGAATACTCATTTTGAGTGCTTCTCAGGTTTTGATAGTTTTAGGGAAAGTGGGCACCTAGCTTTTCCTTTCTAGTGTTGGGAGAGGAATGTTTTATTCTTGTGTTGCTTGTCCTGGAAGGTAATTTTTAGTACTCTTCTGTGTCCCATATCACATATTACTAATCATGCTGAAATAAAAGTTCTTTCTGATGTATTCGTCTGATAGGTTCATACTGCTCTCCAGATTTTGGGTACTTTCGTATTAGATTGAACTGTCTCTTCTATGCTTTCAGAAATGGTCTTTTTTTTTCACTTTTTTATTGTTAGAGTCTTAAATGTGTCAGTAACCCTCCTTGTCTTCGTGTGGTATGATGTAAGTGGTAAAGAACTTAACTCTCAAATCCACAAGTGTCCCACACAGTTACTGAATTTGGTTCTTGTCACCTTCTATTTCCTGTTTTGTCCTTGTTATTGAAGCTAGGTGAATGTTACTCCAGCCTATTAATAATCAATTTATTGACTTTGCACTGGGAACTGTTGGTGTCCTCCCCTCCCCCAATATTGAATATGTGCAGATGGAGAAGTTGGCATAAGTTATGGGTTCTGGTCAACATAGGCCCGATTTTACTAATCCATTGTGGAACTTAAACTCATTGTTGGGAAAATGCTTATCCTAGAACACTTGTTATTTAACAAAAGACATGGTCAGCCTCTGGGGTTTTTTGGTGCTAGCCTAGTATATGGTAATTAATATTTGTGTAAATGCTTGTGTGTGAAGAAAGTGGCTAGTAAGAGCCAAGTGGGCAGGGGAGTGGAGAGAGAAATCCTATAAATTGCCTTAAATGTCAGCTCGGAAGTATTGAAGTATTTAGTTTGGTGAGAGATTCAAAATTCTGTTAGGAAGTAGAGCAGGAGTTGGCAAACTTTTTGTCGAGGGACAGACAGTAAATATTTTAGGCTTTGCTGGACACACTTAGTCTTGTTTTCTTTGCTGTTGTTTTATAACTCTTAAAAATGTAAAAGCCGTTCTTAGTTTGCAGGTTTAAAAGAAGGCTGGAGATTGTAGGTTGCCCATCTCTGGAGTAGAGCATCATGCTGGCTGTACTATGTCTGTACTGTGTTTTTATTTTGAATTAGCTTATATCACTAGAACATGAAGGTGTTGATTTTTTTTTTTTTAAAGATTTTATTTATTTATTTGACAGAGGTCACAAGTAGGCAGAGAAGCAGGCAGGCAGAGAGGAGGAAGCAGGCTCCCTGCTAAGCAGAGAGCCCGATGTGGGGCTCGATCCCAGGACCCTGGGATCATGACCTGAGCCGAAGGCAGAGGCTTTAACCCACTGAGCCAATGGGATATAATTTACAAAAGAATTTATGGGACACCTGGGTGGCTCAGTTGGTTAGGCATCTGACTCTTGGTTTCCGCTCAGGTCATGATCTCTGGGTCGTGAGATTGAGCCCTATGTCCGGCTCAGTTGGCAGTCAGCCTGAGGATTCTCGCTCTCTCCCTTCCCCCACCCCTCCCCAGCTCTCTGAAATAAATAAATATTTTAAAAATTATAATTCCCTTATGATTTATAAGGGGAAAAAGCTTCCTTTTAAGTCATGAGTTTAAAAAAGTATTTTTTTTTTTTTAAGATTTTATTTATTTATTTGACAGACAGAGATCACAAGTAGACAGAGAGGCAGGTAGAGAGAGGAAGGGAAGCAGGCTCCCTGCTGAGCAGAGAGCCCGATGCGGGGCTCCATCCCAGGACCCTGGGATCATGACCCGAGCTGAAAGCAGAGGCTTTAGCACACTGAGCCACCCAGGCGCCCCTAAAGAAGTATTTTCTTTTTTTTTTTTTTTTTAAGATTTTATTTTATTTGAGAGAGAGACAGTGAGAGAGAGCATGAGCAAGGAGAAGGTCAGAGAGAGAAGCAGACTCCCCGTGGAGCGGGGAGCCCAATGTGGGACTCGATCCCAGGACTCCGGGATCATGACCCGAGCCGAAGGCAGTCGTCCAACCAACTGAGCCACCCAGGCGTCCCTAAAAAAGTCTTTTCAAAAGGTGATTCTTCCTTATACTACCTATCTTCTCTTTGTCCTACCCGCCCCCTCCCCCAAAAGTACCTTTCTATATTTTATTTTATTATTATTTTTTAAGATTTTATTTATTTATTTGACAGAGAGAGATCACAAGTAGACAGAGAGGCAGGCAGAGAGAGAGAGAGAGAGAGAGAGAGAGAGAAGCAGGCTCCCTCCTGAGCAGAGAGCCCGATGCGGGACTCGATCCCAGGACCCTGAGATCATGACCTGAGCCGAAGGCAGCGGTTTAACCCACTGAGCCACCCAGGTGCCCCGTACCTTTCTATATTTTAGAAGTAAGGTGCACTAAATAGAATTTATGATTCAGTATATTTCATTGGACTATTTCCTCCTTCCCTTCTCAGCTTCTTTCCTTTGCATGCTAAGTCCCAAGCATAGTGCTAGGTGTAAATTACCTTCCAGGAGATTACATTATAGTGATAAGGGACCATGTAAATGTGTACAAAGCGATATGAGATCTCTTAAGTTTAAACATAGCGTACATACAAGATTGTAAACTCCATGAGGACAGCAACTAATAGTCTGCTAACCTCCTGCAGTGTCCAGTGATGAGGCTTACTCAATAGTTAGTGCTTTGTAAATATTTCATTTGTTTTGTATTGTGCTCGCTTCGGCAGCACATATATTAAATTGTTTTGTATGTTCCAAAGAACTGAAAAGGAAAGATGTGGGGGTGGGAATACATTTTAATTACATTAAACTTCTTTTTTTGCAGTAGCCCTTTGCTGGTATCATGTGTGTCTTACAGAAGGAGGCAGTTAGGCTCAGAGAAGTTAGGTAATTTAATTTAGTGAGTTTGGAGGCTGACTTGGAATCCAGGATCACCTATCTCCTGAGGCTTCGTTATTCCCTCCATACAGTACCTTCTTAGGTATACAGCAGAGCCTCAGTAACAAAAAGCCATTTATTCAGAAAGTGACCTGTGTAGGTATAAAACCATCTTCACGCACACTTACGTTCCGCCATTCACACGCTCAAGTGAAGTAGATGTTCTCTTGAGTGATACTAGGATAGCATTTAATATCATTCGGTGAAATATCATTTGTCTTCTACTTTCAGGTTAAGGGTTTGTGTCTCTCCAAATTATGTGTACCGGTTCCTTTGCATGGTGGTCTCAGAGGCCTGTGCACTTTATTTTCCCATTATACTAGTGCATGTTATCTCTGGTATCATTTATGACTTCTCTTTTTCCATCTATTTTACCGTCCAGTAGAGCTCTTCAGGACCAAGGCTTTGTCTTAATTTCAGTTCCTGGGCCTGACATGGGGTAGTTGGTGAATGAAGTGTGAGCAAACAGTTAACAAAATAAAATGAGCTCAGAACATTTTCCCTCCTCACTCTCTGTGTGATGAATTAGGGAGAATCAGGTAGGGAATCTCTTTTGAGTGCTGACTTAAGGTACCATTTACTCAAAGTACTTTTACCTTTCTCGGTTATAAAGGTAATACATAGTCATTGTAAAACATGATTGTGCTGTTAAGACCTCCCCCAAAGGATGTAAAATTCTTTGTAATTCCTTGTGAAACATGAGCTTGCTTGAGCATTTCACGTGATTTGTGATAACTTGGTAGGTATATAGAATAAAAGTGAGGTTGGGCCAGGGAAGAAGAGAATCTGTTCATTTTGTAACTTTGGTTGATGTGTTTGGTAACTCTTGCTATATAGTAAAACCTGTTTTTAGTATGTAGTAGGTTTGTTGTTGGTATATATACATTAAACCTGATGGCAGATTGGTCCCTTACTCTTCACTGCCAACAGAGTTCATGTTCTACTCAAACATAACAACTTGGTTACTTCTTTCAAAATATTTTATTTATTTATTTTTTGACAGAGAGCCAGTGAGAGAGGAAACACAAGCAGGGGGAGTGGGAGAGGGAGAAGCAGGCCTCCCGCAGAGCAGGGAGCCCGAGGTGGGGCTTGATCCCAGGGTCTGGGATCATGACCCGAGGCGAAGGCGGACGCCTATCGACTGAGCCACCCAGGTGCCCCCTTAGTAACGTTTATACTTTGGGGGAAAAAAAAAAAAAAAACCATTTCCCTAATGATTAACCTAGATCATTAAAAGAATAATAAATGAAGTATTAACTTGAAAACTGAGTTTAAACTTCAATCCTATTTTTTAATGAAGTTGTTAATTCTGATCTACATTAGGTTTGTTGGAAGTAGAGGGATTATAACAAGCAAGTCATTGTGAAATGTTTTCATGATTAGCACATTTTGTGCTGGAAGGAAATAGGTGGGAGTAGTCAACCAGGAGCACTGGAAGCCAGCCTCAGCTCTGTCCGCACAATGTTCCTTCCTGCAGCAGCTTCCAAAGGGAGGAAGGGAAAGGGGTGCTAACGATGGCATTGGTGGAATACATCCACTGGGGATTTCAAGCCCTGGGAAGATTTGGTGCCACAGTCATAGATGCTCCTGTGATTCCTTTAGAAAAAATCCACGATGACTCTGGGTCTCCTCTCTGCAGCTTTTAGATGGACAGTGACTCTTGCTTTGCAGACTCTACTGCCTGGGCACCTTCTCAGACCCACCTCTGAATACTGCCTTTGCTCTGGCTCTGGGATCAGGCATGAGGAAGTCTTAAAATGAGGCCAGTGTATTGATACTTTAGTGAATGGGATGGGATCCTAATTCCTACCTCTTCCTACTTTGAATAGCAGTATCTGTTGTAGCACTCTTTGTGAAAAATGACATATGAATCATAACATATACAGAACAAAATGTAAAAGTCCCCTATTACTCTCCTGCCTCCATGTGAGGTACATACTGTCTACAGTTTGGGTTCCATCTCTCCAGTCCTTAGTCCCTTTCCCTAAGCTAGGCTCTGAGAAGGTTGGATGGACAGCATTGCCCATGAAAGATAGATCAACTTGAGCAAGTTACTGACTTTTTAGCATTTACTCACTAAGACTGATAACTGAGTTCTAATTGTCCCTTGTAGAGCAGTTTACAGTTCACATCTGCTGATACATCAGGAATCTCAAAATAGTGTGAGGAGAATGGAATTGAGATTCAGAGAGATTAAGTAACCTAAGTCACCCAGCTAATACTTTTGCTTTTCGTCTGGATCTTGAACTGGTGTTCAGACTCTGTTAGGTGATTTCTTATAAGCCAGTGCTTCTCAGACTTTACTATGAATTCAGACCATTGCGGTGGGGGGGATGTTAAGATTTGTTTATTTTTTAGAGGGTGGGGAGGGGCGGAGGCAGAGGAGAGAGAGAGAAGCTCAAGCAGATTACATTGAGTGGGAGCCTAATGCAGGGCTTGGTTTCATGACCCTTAGATCATGACCTGAGCCGAAACGAAGAGTTGGATGCTTGACCGACTGTGCCACCCAGGTGCCCCAGACCATCTGGGGATCTTGTTAAAAAGGTAGAGGCTGAGTAAACCTGGGGTGGGGCCCATGATTCTGTATTCCTGACCAGCTCCTGGGTGATGTCCATGCAGCTGGCCCCAGGGACCACGCTTGAAGTAGCAAGCTTCCATTCCACAGTTGCTTTTATTTTAGGTGAGCCTAACAGACTTTTTTTCCTTTCTTGAGAAATAGCAGTAGTATATCTCATTTATGTTGAAGATTTTAATTATTATGTTCTTAAATTTCAAAAGTAAATTGTACTTAGAATATACATTTTTTTAAGTTTTTATTTATTTATTTGACAGATCACAAGTAGGCAGAGAGGCAGGCAGAGAGAGAGGGGGAAGCAGTCTCTGTGCTGAGGAGAGAGCCTGATGTGGGGCTGGATCCCAGGACCCTGAGATCATGACCTGAAGTGAAGGCAGAGGCTTAAACCGCTGAGCCACCCAGGCACCCCCAGAATATACATTTTTTAAGGAAAAGTGGGCTTTTAAATAAAAATGGTTCTAGAATGTTTTTCTTTATCTATCTATCTTTCTTTCTTTCTTTCTTATTTTTTTTTTTTTAAGATTTTATATATTTATTTGACAGACAGAGATCACAAGTAGGCAGAGAGGCAGGCAGAGAGAGAGTGGAGGAAGCAGGCTCTCCGCGGATCAGAGAGCCCAGTGTGGGGCTGGATCCCAGGACCCTAGGATCATGACCTGAGCTGAAAGCAGAGGCTTTAACCCACTGAACCATCCAGGCGCCCTGTTTTGTTTTTTCAAAATTTGCTATATTGTGGAGATTTACCATGTTAATACCACATATAGGTCTCCCTAAATTCTTTTTTTTTTAAGGATTGTATAAGATTTTATAATTATATGTTTATCTAATAAATTCATATTGATAATCTTTTAGGTTATTTCTGATTTTTAATATTAGGAACAGTGCTGTGGTGACTATCCATTATGCAGTTTCTAAATATTTCTTTAGAATAAACTCCTAGAAATGAAATGTGCTGGATCAGAAGACTCATACATTCAAGTTTTAAAATATATATGTATTAGCACGTTGCCCTCTAAAAAATTTGCTTCCACTCATGATCCTTGTCTAGTTTGTTGATTTAAATACGATTCCTTGGTACCTTAGAAGAAGATCGGGGGTAGGGAGAGGGGGGTTGGGTTATGGACATTGGGGAGGGTATGTGCTATGGTGAGTGCTGTGAAGTGTGTAAACCTGGTGATTCATAGACCTGTACCCCTGGGGCTAATAATACATTATATGTTAATAAAAAATAAAAAATTTTTAAAAATTACGTTGGCTGGGCTCTCTGCTCAGCGGGAAGCCTGCTTCTCCTCATCTCTCTCTGTCTGTCTCTCTGCCTACTTGTGATCTCTCTCTCTCTGTCAAATAAATAAATAAAATCTTAAAAAAAAATTACCTTGGCATCTGTCCATACACTTTTATTGGACACAAGCTGTATGCCAGGTGCTCGGGAGTTACAGATGACCCAGTGTACTCAGAATCTGGTGATCTAACTGAAGGTATACAAAGGGCTCTGGGAAGTGTCTGTGGAAATCATTTAGGCCAACCTTTACTTCATTCCTGATGAGACAAGACAGGGGATTGGGAAGGGAAGGAACTTGAGAGCACATCAGTGCCTCTGTACTATCCTAAGTAAGCCACAGTTGTATCTTAATGAGGGTCTGACATCCCAAAGTGATGCTAAAATCATTTAATCTCTAGTTCACGCTGAGTATTCGGTTTGAAGTTGCACTGATAAGTCTGGGTGGAGAATTATATTTTCCTTTAAAAAACAGAATCTGTTTATAAAAACTACATGGTTAAACTATCAGTACGTGTAGGTTATTTAATATCCTACATTGTGTTGGATTTTTTTCCTGCAGCTAATGTGATAAATGAAAGTAATGAGATTGGTAATTAGTTATAAGTGGCATAGTGTCTTTAATAAATAGTGTTGGGTGGTGTTTGAGAAGTGTTAGGTAGTAATTATAGTTCAAGTCCCTGAATGGAGTTTTGAGAAATCAATAATGGAGAATAGTAATTAGAAGTAAAAGGCTTTTTTCTTTGGGCCATTATCTAGTGATGATAGGTTTCTTAAAAAAAAAAGTACAGGTTTCTGATTTCTCTTTAAAAAACATTTAAAAACTTCACGGTATATAGTTGTAATACTGTTAACCGTTTTCAGGTTTCTGTGTTGGTGAGTTTCTAAACCTGAAGCTTTAAGAAGATGTTAAAAAATTAAAGTCTAAAGAGGCTTTAGAAATTAATTGATCTCTTTCATTTATAGAGGCAGAAATTGAGACCCAGAGAGGTCAATAAACTTGGTTAAGGTCAGCATAGCCAAATAATGTTGGTCATCAGGCTAGAACCCAGGTCTCCAGACCTGGTATCCTTCCTGCCATACCTCCTGCTCCCTTGAGCAATATGGAGTCTTTTAATAAAACTGTAACCAGATTTTATGTGTTTTAAGATCAACTCAACCAACTGAATACTCATTTCAAAGCATAAAGCTTATTTTAATCATTTTAACGTATTTATTTTAATCGTTTTAACGTATGAAATGTTTGAAATGAAAAACCGTTCCACGGATAAGTTGAGGTTTACAGAGCTAAAAATACTTAGTCATTCATAGTCCTATATGGTTAGAGTTTTCTGTCTAATTGGAAATTTAGGTTCCTTAGTGGTACAGAAGAGTCTGTGTTCAGAATAGAATTAGGCTTAGGCACTGTTCTTGGTATCTTTTCTCTTTTTATAAATTTAGCTGTTTCCAAGCATAATTTTATTTGTTTATATTGTAATCATAGCACTTTCCAAATTTTTTCTATTGACCATTGAGGCTTGGCAGAAGCAAAGGGAGGAGTGAGGCCAATGAGAAAGCTGTTATGAATGAACTGTGTGGCAGCCGTACAAGGATGCTGTTGCTTTCCCAGAGCACGTTTCTTTTTGGCATTGTTTTGAGTGATGCTATAAACGTACAGGCAGAAGTAAACAAAAGGAAGCCATTTTTGCCATTGCAAGACTTGGAAGGCCAAATAAAGTTGGCCAAATGGAGGACACACTGAACAGGAAAATATTTTAGCTTTTTAGAAATTTTTTGATGAATGTTTTTGGAGCTCAGTGTCCATTTATGCTTTAGCTAGCTAGCTATGACTGGAAATTAAAGTAATATAATAATAATTAAAGGCAGGTTTTCACTTTTGATGTTTGTTAACTGTTAAATTAGTCACAGAGCCTTTTTTTAACTTTTTCCTAGAGGTTGTACGTGTTGAGGGCATTTCTTTTCCTTTCTAGGAGATTTTAGTATCAAAAGAGTAAGTTTACTTAAATATTTTCTTTATGGTCTGTGTTAGTGTTAAAAACTCAAGAGTTGTTAGTGGAATACTGATTTCCCTGGTCATGTGATGATTCATCTCAAAAAGATCTTAAGAGCAGACATTTAATCTGCACATGATCTTCATAAGGTCATGTTTGAGGGAGGGATGAATAATATTTGTGAAAGGTACACGGTACTAGCTTGAAAATGCAAGCGAATCAAGTGTTTTTGGAGACATTTTTTAACTTGTGATATTTTAAATGTTATATTATGAGGAATGTTATGTTTTTTGGTGAATTATTAACATTTATTGATTGCATGTTATAGGTTGGGTGTTGTATGTAAGATTAAGCAATTTTAGTTTTGTGGAAAGAAAGTATATGTTTTTTCAGAGGTATTAGGCGAATAACTACATTTTAACCTAAACTCGCTGAGGTTAATGCATTTATCTTTAAATAGGGAGAACAGGGGGTGCCTGGGTGGCTCAGTTAGGTAAATGTCTGAGTCGGCTCAGGTCATGATCCCAGGCATGTAGCATGGAGTCCTGCACTGGGCTCCCTGCTCAACCATGATCCCAGGGTTGTGGGATGGAGTCCTGCACCGGGCTCCCTGCTCCATGGGGAGCCTGCATCTCCCTCTCCTGCTCCGCCGGCTTGTGCTCGCTCGCTCTCTCTCTCTCTCTGTCAGATAAATAAAATCTTTAAAAATAAATAAATAGGGAGAACAGGTGGGTTGGTGTGTGTAGCCCCAGTTATAAATATGAATTCATATTGGGAGCTCTGCTGGATTTGGACCTTGGAAGGTGGGGTGGGAGGATACTGTAGCTTTTGCAGATCGTGGGTCACCATATTCTTGAGTGGCCTGCTGCCTTTTCTCTATTCTTTGGTCATCAGTTAGAGACTATGCAGGACTGGGAAGGTAGCAGTGGCATGAGCCAGGATGGTAGGAATTATGGTATCGGTTTCTGGGAGTCGTCAAAAGGTGATGATCTACCTAAAGTCCATAATTCCTGCCTACCGTGAAGATAATCCTGGTCAAGGTGAATGGAAATGGGAGCAGAACACGTATTGAGTACCAGTTTATTGGAAACTGTGCAGGCCTTTCATAAGTGTTTATTGTGAGGTAAGTATTTTCTCTGTTTTTGCTGATAGAGGAGCTGAGGCTCAGAGGTTAAGAAAATTAGTGAAGGTAAATGACCGAAACAGGACATTTCAATATAGTTGGTTGAAGCAATCTTAGCAGAATATGAAAACATTTGGTCCTTTCTCATTTTTTTTTTTTTTAAGATTTTATTTAATTATTTGACAGACACAGATCACAAGTAGACAGAGAGGCAGGCAGAGAGAGAGGAAGGGAAGCAGGCTCTCCACTGAGCAGAGCCCGATGCGGGGCTCGATCCCAGGACCCTGAGATCATGACCTGAGCCGAAGGCAGAGGCTTAACCCACTGAGTCACCCAGGCACCCCGGTCCTTTCTAATTTTAATCAAAAACTTGAAAGCTTATATTACAGGCTTCATCCTAATGCCTCCTTGTTAATTACCTATTTCACATCTTTCTCTCCTCTCTCCACTTTGCTGTCTCCTTCTTAGTCTTACTGATCTTTTTATTCCTCAAACAAATCCAGACCTGTTCCCATGTTCAGACTTTTGGATTAGTTTCCCGCTCTGGGCTCCTCTTCTGCTGATACTGCATGGCTAACTACTTTGTGTAATTTCAACTCTTAATCCAAAAACACATCAGAGAATCTTTCCCTGTTCAGTGTTCTAAAGGAGTCGTTCAGGGGCGCCTGGGTGGCTCAGTCGATTAAGCATCCACCTTTGGCTCAGGTCATGATCCCAGAGTCCTGGGATGGAGCCCCAAATCAGGCTTCCTGCTCAGCAGGGGAGCCTGCTTCTCCCTCTGCTGTTCCTCTTGTTTGTGCTCTATCAAATAAATAAAATCTTAAAAAAAAATAAAGGAATTGTTCAGCATGTTCTTACTCTATTTAAATGCTCTGCATAGAGCCTGACACTTTTCTTTTTATTGAAGTATAATTGACATGTAACATGATGTTAGTTTCAGCTGTATAACATGATGAATGATTGTTTGTATACATTGCACCACAAGTACAGTTACCATCTCTCACCATACTAAGTTACAAAGCTGTCCTCCCAAATTTTTTCTTTCAATGAGAACTTTTAAGATTTACTCTATTAACAATGCTTAGTTATCTAATACATATTGTATTATTGACTATAGTCACCAAGCATTACATTCCCTTGGTCGAAGTTTATACTTTTTGACTACCTTCACCCATTTTGCTGACCTCCGAGCCCCCTCTCCCCTCTGGCAACCACAAATCTGTTCTCTTGTGAGTTTTGTTTGCATGTTTGTCTTACTTATTAGATTCTACATATAAGTGAAATCATATGGTATTTGTCTTTCTCTGTCTGGCTTATTTCACACTAGAATACCTTCAGGGTCCATCTGTGTTATCACAGATGGTGAGATTTCATTCTTTTTTATGGCCGAGTAGTATTCTGTTGTACACACATACCACATCTTCTTTATCCATTCATCAGACCATGGACACTTAGATCGTTTCTGTATGTTGGCTATTGTAAATAGTGCTGCAGTGAACACAGGGGTGCATGTCTTTTCAAATTAGTTTTTTTTCCCTTCAGGTAGATATCCACAAATGGAATTACTGGATCAATTACTGGATCGTATGGTAGTTCTGTTTTTAATTTTTTTTCAGGAACCTCCATACTGGTTCCTGTACGGTTGTATCAGTTTACATTCCCACCAAGAATGCGTGAGGGTTCCCTCTTCTCTGCATCCTTGCCAACACTTCCTTCTTGTCTTTCTGATACTAGCTGTTCTGACAGGTATAAGGTGGTATCTCATTGTGGTTTTGATTTGCAGTTTCCTGATGATGAGTGATGTTGAGCATCTTTTCATGTGTCTGTTGGCTATCTGGATGTCTTTGGAAATATGTCTATGGACATCCTTTGCTCACATGAAAATCAGGTTGTTTGTCTCTTGGTTATTGAGTTGTGTGAGTTCTTTAATGTTTGGATGTTAAAACCTTATCAAATGCATGATTTGGCAGTATCTTCTCCCATTTGGTAGGTGGCCTTTTCATTTTGTTGATAATTTCCTTTACTGGGCAGAAACTTGTTGTTTCCTTTAATTTTGCTCTTTTGCCCTTGCTTTTGAAGTGAGATCCAAAAAATCATCACCAAGACCATTGTCAAGGAGCTTACCACCTGTGTTTTCTTCTGGGAGTTTAATGGTTTCAGGTTTTAGAACCCCCTATATATATATATTTTTTTTTTTAATTTCTTTTTTGTAGCTTATTGCCTAATGGCTCCCAGATTCAGGCATGTTGTCTTTTTACTTCTGTGTATCCCAGTGCTTGACATACATTTGTTGAATGGGTACGTTGAGAAAAATCAAAACCATCAGGAACATTGCTACCTTCATGTTAACTGCCTCCATATGTCTGAATTTGTCTCTCAATCTGCCCTCATCCCTTCTGTTTCAGAGGATGGAGGTGTCCTTTCTTTCTAATGATGTGTAATGTTCCTAGCCATATATAGCTATATATATATATATCTCATTTCCTGTTGTCTTCCCAGAAACCTTAGCTTTTTGCTTATCTTTTTCTCTTCTGGTTCTTTCTCCTTATCATTTCCAATTTTCTGTGAAGATAAAAACCTTCAATTATGTACCTCTTATAGCCTTTGCTGGGTCTTGAGATCGTAAGTCTTATAGTCAGTCTACCTACTTTCTTCCATTAACTAACCTAAGGAAGATTTCCTTTTAATTATTTTTATTATAAACATATATTCTGTAAAAATATATTCTGAATTATAAACAACTGGCTTAAAATGAGGTTTTGGAATGTAACACTGTAAATTGAAGACTATTTGTTTTGTTAATATGAGTTCTTTTTACTCTTGCACTTAGAATATAGTTGTCTTTTGAGGTAGTCTTTTTTTCTTGGCTGTGTTTTTCCCTTTTGGCTTGAAATCTTTAATAGGATGAGCAGCTTCCTAAAACACTCCTAAAATATTCATACATCAGATAATTTTGTTGATTCAGCTTATGTTTAGTAGGATTATATGGGCCTCTTTTTTCAAGAGTTCAGGAAATGCTGTACAGAGAATAAGATTCCTAGCTTTAAAAATTTAATACCATCTGACTCATCTTAAGAAGAGTCATTGATGATTAGTTATTAAATGGAAGGTTTGCGGTTATCCTAGCTGAACCTAATGTTTCCACTTCTGGGGGAATCTATTTGAATGAAATAATCTGATGTATAAAAAAATAACATGCTCAGAGATGTTCATCACAGTGGTCCTTGTAATAGTAAAGGCTTAAAAACAACATAAATGTTAAAACAGGGTGGGGTGAGGGGGATGGTTAAGCTATACTGTGGTCTATCTATAGAGTGGAATCATTTAGACATCTCAGGCTTATAATGAGCTTTTGTTGACACAAGGAAATAGATGTTTTTAAATGTGAAATAAAAAGCAAGATGTCAGATTTTGCTTCTGCCAATGTTAGACAACGTCAGATTGTTTTAAACCAAACCAAAAATATTGCTGACAACTAGAAAAGCTAGAAAGCATTGAAGAGCTATAAAAGCAGTAAGGAATTATGAGGCCAAGTTCCAGAAGATAAGGAAGACTCTGAGAAGTTAGCTTGATGTTAGAGGCTGCCTTGTCCATGAGATCATGGCTGACTTTGGAAGTGACAGTTGAGAGGCTGAGTAGAGTGTTCAAAAGGCTGATGTCAGGGAAGACAAAAAATTGGAATCAGAGCCTCCCAGGGTAGAGGTAGAGGGCCCTGGGAAACTCTGGTTTTGGGTTGGGTTCCTCAGGACCTTAATTGTGGGAGTAAGGGTAAAACAAGTAGACTAGTCTTTACTAAGGAGTGAAGCCCAGTTTTTCAGACTTTTCAGTTCTGGATTAGATTAAGATGATCTGGGAACCTAATATTCCTAGCCTGTCTGCTTGCCAGAAGGAAAAGTGAACCCTTTCTCCATCATCCATAGCCTCAGATTGTGTCTATAATTTTTTATTTATAATGTCCAATGTTCAATAAAAAATAACCAGGCATATGAAAAGATGAAATGCAACTAGAAACCAAGAGGAAAAACTGACAGTAGAAACATACCTACAGGATAGGCAGAAATATTTGAATTATCAATCATGGGCTTAAAAAAAATGTATGATTAATGTGTTAGAGGAACTAAAGACAAAATTGATAATTTTGACATTTGAAATAAATTCTGAAACCGAAAAATGCAGCTGATTATTACGAATTCTGTGAATGGGTTTAACAGCATAGATACAGCTGAAGAGAAAATTAGTGAAGTGAAAGCTAAATTAGGGGAAAAAAAATCCAGACTAAACCACTAGAAGCAGAGGATGGAGAAGACAGAAAAGAGTGTAAAAGACATATGGAACATGATGAAAAGGTCTAATGGATTAAGTCACTGAAGTTCCAGAAGGAGAGAAGAAAGTAAATGGCACCCAAGCAGTTACAGGCATTCCTCAGTTTATTGTGCTCTGCACATACTGCATTTTTAACAAATTGAAGCAAGCCTCTTCACAAATTCAAGGAAGTCTCTCTACTCCATTTTTCCAACAGCATTTGCTCACTTTGCTCACTTTGTGTCATATGGTAAATTCTCCCAGTATTTCAAACTTTCTCATTTATGTTTGTTTCTGTGATCAGTAATCTTTGATATTACTATTCTAATAGTTTTAGGGCACCACAAACCACACTCATGAGAAATGTTGAACTTTTTTTTTTTTTTTTAAGGGAGCTCTATACCCAGTGTGGGCCTTCATCTCAAGACCCCAAGATCAAGAGTTGTATGCTTAAAAAAAAAAAAAAAAAAAAGATGTATGCTGTACTCACTGAGCCAGCCAGAAGCCCCTGAAATTGCAAGCTTAATTGATAAATGTTCTGTGTTCTGACTATTCTACTGACCTGGCCAGCTTTTCCCCCTCTTTCTACTTCTCGTGTGGCCTATTTCCTGAGACACAATGATACTGAAATTAGGACAATTAATAACCCTACATTGGTCTCTGAGTGTTCAAGTGAAAGAATCGCACATCTCTCACTTTAAATCAACCAGCAACCAGCACCCCGATGAGTCAGCAGGCATCCACATTGAGGCAGGACCCTCAATTGCAAAAAAGTTACAACTCACTGAAAGCTTAGAGGATGCTTAGCATTTTGTAACAATAAAGTATTTCTTAATTAAGGTATGTACATTTTTTTAGGACCTAGTATTGTATATTTGATAGACTACAGTATAGTATAAACATAACTTTAATATACACTGGGAAACCAAAATACTCATTTGATTCACTTTATTAAGTGCTTTATTGTGGTTGTCTGGAATCAAACCTGTGCAGTCTCTGAACTATGCCTGTATTCTGAATATATACATTTGGATATATATGTGTTTATATATTCTTTGATTCTCTACAGGGTTTTTTTTTTTCTTTTTTTTAAGATTTTATTTATTATTTATTTAACAGACAGAGATCACAGGTAGGCAGAGAAGCAGGCAGAGAGAGAGGAGGAAGCAGGCTCCCCGTTGAGAAGAGAGCCCAACACGGGGCTCAATCCCAGGACCCTGGGACCATGACCCTAGTCGAAGGGAGAGGCTTTAACCCACTGAGCCACCCAGGCACCCCTCTCAGGGGTTTTTATTCTTTGTAGGGCATCTTGATAAACAGAAGTTCTTATAAAGTAGTAGATTTCAATTAACGTTTTTGTGTATGTGTTTAATGCTTTTTATAGTCCTGTTTAAGGAAGTTTTCTCTGTAGTTTAAATAATTTTCTTATATTCTAAAGCTTTATAGATCTGCCTTTCACATTAAGATCTGTAACCCAAGGTCTACTTTTTTGGGGGTTTGTTTTTTTGTGTGTATGTGTATGGTTTTGTTTTGGTTTTTGGTATAGTGTAAGGTGAGGGTTTAGTTTGATTTTATTTTTTTGTTCTGTATAGATACCCGATTGTTCCACTACTATATTTGGAAAAGACCACTCCTTTGTGATAAGTGAAGGGCCTGTATATGTATGGGTCTGTTTTTAGACTTTTCCCTTCCACTAATTTGTCTTTCCCAGACACAGAAATATCCATGTAAGTGGAAAATACAAAATGAGATAGTAGGAATAAATATAAATTTATTAGTCATTATTAACAAATATAAAATGTACTAAACTCACTAGTTTAAAAACAAAGATTGTTATATTGGGTTTTAAAAATATTGCTACGTATTCCTTAAAAGAAACCCGCATAAAACATAAGAACTCAGAAGTTGAATGTAAAAGATGGGAAAAAGAATTATTAAGCTAAATGTTCTGGAGGTTGTTTTTTTTTTTTTTTTTTTTCTTTCCTTCTTTCTTTTCTTTCGTTCTAAGCATTCTCCATACCCAGCATGGGGACTGGAGGTCATTTATATGGCAAGAAATGGTATCTCAGTTGAGCTCCTTGGGGTTCAAGGCTCCTCTGCTCCCAGACGCTAGTGGCTGTTATGATTCTAGCCTCTCTATTACTTCCCAGGGCAGCCATGTTCTTTATTTCTGTCCTTAGGAATTTTCTTTTTTGTGCTGTGCAGTGAGCCATGCATTTGAAATGAACTTGTTCTAGTTCATCTAGCACTTTTTAGGTATTAGTGTGATGTCTTCCTCCCGCTGCAATGTTTTGTCTGCTATGTAATTTCTTTTCTTTTCTTTTTTTTTTTTTTTAAAGATTTTATTTATTTATTTGACAGAGAGGTCACAAGTAGAGAGGCAGGAGGGGGTGAGATGGGGGTGGGGGTGAGCAGACTCCCTGCTGAGCAGAGAGCCTGATGCAGGGCTCCCTCCCAGGACCCTGGGATCATGACCTGAGCCAAAGGCAGAGGGTTAACCGATTGAGCTACCCAGGTGCCCCTATTTTCTTCTCTATTTTTTTTTTTAAGATTTATTTTTAAGTCATCTCTACACTCAGCATGGGGCTTAAACTCACAATCCCAAGATCAAGAGTCACACACGCTACTGACTGAGCCAGCCAGGCCCCCCTTGTCTGCTATGTAATTTCTGGACCATTAGTCTCCCATATGGTTTTAAGAACCCACACTTCTAGGGGGGCCACTAAAAATGCAAAATAATTGCAGGGGTGTTATGGATCATTTCTTATGGTCTTGTGCATTTTTTAGTATTTCTGCAACAGAGCACATATTTTATAACTTTTTTTTTTTTCAACTTGAAAAAGGAAATTTTCCTTAAGATCCTCCGAGTAATAGCCCTTCTTTTCCATTTGTTGCAGGTGGTGCGATTGTGTCAGAACCCAAAGCTGGCGCTAAAGAATAGCCCACCTTATATCTTAGACCTGCTGCCAGACACCTACCAGCACCTCCGCACTGTCTTGTCAAGATATGAGGGGAAGATGGAGACCCTTGGAGAAAATGAGTATTTTAGGGTGTTCATGGAGAATTTGATGAAGAAAACTAAGCAGACCATAAGCCTCTTCAAGGAGGGGAAAGAAAGAATGTATGAGGAGAATTCTCAGCCTAGGTAATGGCACATTCCACACAAATACTTCTTCAGGTCTGTGACTGCCTAAATGGGTAACACTTAGAAGTAGTTGACTTGGTTTTACATTTTAGGTCAGTGAGAATGCAAAGTTGACATTTGATTTAAAGGTGGGTTTTATATAAAACGTTACCTTGGAGGACACTGAATCCCCCCACCTCTGAAAAGTCAGTGACTTTTAGTCATGAAGATGAGTTGGAGGTACTAGGTCCATTGGAGACCCCACAGATCATGGAAGTGTGGGGATAGGTGAGAGTTTGAAAGAAGGTTGGGGTTCAGCTGAGGTTGGGAGTCAACAATAAGAAGGCAGATTTTGCCAGAGCTATAACTTATTAGGGAAGTCATATATGTGGGATAACAAGTAAAAAAATAAAGTCAATAGTTAGGTAACTTTTTTTTTTTAATCAAAGTGAAATGACGTTTCTTTTATAGGTAACTTTTCCAATAGAATAGATATTGACAAAAAATGTAGTTCAGTAAATATTTGACAGACTCCTTCATATTCTTTTATATTTATTACTGTATTGGGTATGCCATATGTTATTAGTTTCGTTGTTATAAATTACATACTGGGAGAGAAACAGGTTGATTGTAGGTATAGTTGTATTTGGTTTGGTCCAGTGGGAAATACTAACTCATCTAGGACAGGTAATAAAATGTAAATTCCACTAGAGGTTTGTAGGTAGTAAATTAACACTCAAGGAGTGACACCAGTTAGGAAGAATAGTAATTTCTGAGGGCATTAAGTAAGCATGCATTACTCAAGCACTAACTTACTAAATGGTATCCTTGTAGCTTACCTACCACTCCTTTGACTCTGGCTTAGATTCTGGGAACCCTCATCCCTTAGTTAAAATTTTACGCCCGTCATTATTTATATTAAGTTTACTACAACAGATTACTCAGGTTTGGTCCAGAGTATCAGTCTTTTCTCATTAAAAAGATTTCTGGTGACTGAATTCGATCTCTAGGAACCTTTATAGCTTCTAATTTATATGAAAATGAACTTTATTCCTTTAAAATATTTAAATTTTATGACTTGTTAAGATAAAACCTGACTATGTGGACCCTAGCTAACTGGTGATTTTGTATGGCTGAGTTTTGCTTTATTTAATTTGAAATTTAATTTTTCATCTACAGTGAACTAGGTTCTAATTGTAGGAGGTGAAAAGGGGAGTTTTTAATTATGATGTACTGAGGCAGATGCTTTAATAGAGAGATGTACAAAAGGCTGCGTGAACACAGGTTTGCCTGGTGGCATCAGGGGATGTGGCAAAGAGGAAGTGTGATGTGAGCTGGGTTGTAGAAGGCAAGTAGAAATTTTCTAATCAGAGAAGTGAAAAAAAGGCCTTTAACATGGGGGCATGAACATGCACAGGCTCCATATGTTGAAGGAACGTGAGTGGTCTGGGTTGGCTAGAATTGGGGCAGACAAGTGAGCTGTGAGTATAGGTGGGAGTCAGGGCATAAGTGTTCTTTTGTCTCTGGACATTGTCCTGTGGGTAAGAGGCTGCCACAGAACTGTCACTGTTCTTTTTTGAAGAGCACTTTTATAGGGAGATTAAAATAGTAGATTTCCCAGTTTTAGAGCATACTGAACATTAACTAATTTTTTTTTCTTTTCCCTGCTGGATTGTTCATTCCTGAGAGGCAGTATGCTGTGTTGGTTAAGAGGATGGACTCTGAAGCTTGCATTTGAATCTTAATTTTGCCATTTAGCTATGCGATCCCTGTTTATTCATCTGTAAAATGAGATAACAGTAGTACTTTATTTGTAGGGTTGTTGGGAGTTGTTAAATGAGTGAGTAAATGGGGGCGCCTGGATGGCTAAGTGGGTTGAGCCTCTGACTTCAGCTCAGGTCAGGATCTCAGGGTCCTGGGATCGAGTCCCCCATCGGGCTCTCCGCTTGGCAGGGAGCCTGCTTTCTCCTCTTTCTCTCTGCCTGCCTATCTACCTACTTGTGATCTCTCTCTGTCAAATAAATAAATAAAATCTTTAAAAAAAAAATGAGTGAGTAAATGTTCAGCACTTACAGTGGTGATCAGCACAATGAAAGTAATAAGTGGGTTAGCTCTAATTTTAATCCTCATCCTGATTTTACTATAAACATCGGTTATTGTATCAAGCTGTGTGTTGGTGATACTGCCAGATCATAATTAAGCACATGGACCAATTTGCCCTTAATAAGTGGCCTCAAACAATTGCTTTCAGGTTCTTCTGCTGTTTTTTTTTAAATCTTCCTGTCAGTACATTTGTCTGTATCAAGTGTTATTACCCATAATAGGAAGTTTTTAATACACTATGGGCTTTGAATCCATACAGCAAGGGTTGTACAAGTTATCTGTAAAATGTGAATAAGTAAATTTCAATTGAGATTGTTTGTTTTTTTTTAAGATTTTATTTATTTATTTGAGAGAGAGCCAGAGCATGAGAGGGGAGAAGGTCAGAGGGAGAAGCAGACTCCCCACAGAGCTGGGGGCCCGATGCGGGACTTGATCCCAGGACCTTGGGATCATGACCTGAGCTAAAGGCAGTGCCTTAACCAACTGAGCACCCATGTGCCCCTCAGATTTTTTTTTAACCAAGGAAAATGTATGGCTTTCCTGTGTGACCTTTCTGATCTGTATTTTGGTTCCTTAAAGACTTTTTTCCTAATCAGTTTTTTAAATTGAGATATTAATGTATCATAAAATTCACCCTTTTACAGAATGTAATGCGGTGGTTTTTGGTATGTTAACATAGGCTTGTAACCGTCCCCCACTATCTAATTTAAGAATGTTTCCATCATCTCAAGAAACCCCACACTCATTAGCAGTCACTGCCCATTCCCCACTCCTGCTCCCCCCACCCCCCAAGCCCCTGGCAGTCACAAATAATCTATTTTCTGTCTCTGAAGATTTGCCTGTTCTAGACGTTTCATGTAAGTGGACTTGGAATGTGTGGCCTTTTTTGTCTGGCTTTCCTAACAACTCATTCATGTTATAGTGTTGGTCAGTACTACTTCCCTTTTTAATGGCTAGATAATACTCTATCCCATGGATATACCACATTTTGATTATGGTCATTTGGGTTGTTTGCACTTGACATAATGAATAATCCGCTGTGAACATCTGCATGTAAGCTTTTGTGTGGCTATATGTTTTCCGTTCTTTTGGGTAATACCTGGGAAAGGAATTGCTGAGTCATATGGTAATTCTATGTTTAACTTTTTGAGGAACTGTTTATCACAGCAGCATTTTACATTCCTCTAGCAATGGAGGAGGAGAGTTCCAGTTTCTTACCAGCACTAGTTATTTTTTTTGTTTTTGTTTTTATAGCTGTTCTACTGGGTATGGGGTAGCTATCATTGTGGTTTTGATTTGCATTTCCCTAATGAGTAATAATGTGAGCTTTTTTTCATGTGTTTATTGGTCATTTGTGTATCTTCTTTGGAGGAGTTTCTGTTCAAATCCTTTGCCTAGTTGGGGTTCTTTTTATTGTTGAGTTGTAGCGTTCTTTACATATTCTGGATACTAGACCCTTATCAGATATATGATTTACAACATTTAATTCCCATTCTGTGGGTGGTCTTTTCACTTTCTTTTTAGTGTCATTTGAAGCACAAGCAATTTTAATTTTGGTGAGGTCCACTGTTTTTTTCTTTGGTTACTTGTGCTTTTGATATCATGGCTAAGGAACCATTGCTTAATCTGATGTCATGAAGATTATGCCTGTGATCATTTTGAGTTAATTTTTGTATATTGTCAAAGGTAAGGGTCCAACTTTATTCTTTTGCATATGGTATCCTTTAGTGCCAGCACTGTTCATTGAAAAGAACATTCTTTTCCTGTTGAATTGGCTTGGATTCCCTTGTCAAAAGTCAATTGTATGAAGGTTATTTTTAGGTTTTCTCTCTTCTTTCCATTGTTTATGTCTATTGTTAGGCCAGTATCCATACCGACTTGATTACTGTAGCTTTGTAGTAAAGTTTTGGAATCAGGAAGTGTGAATCCTCCAACTCTGTTCTTTTTTTTTCCAAGGTGGTTTTGACTATTTGAGGTCCCTTGAGATTCTTTATGAATTTTAGGATCAGCTCACCAATTAATGCAAAACAGGTGGCTGTAATTTTCATAGGAATTGGATTGGACTGGTACATCTGTTTGGGAAGTATTGCTGTCTTAACAATACTAAGTCTTGGGGCACCTGAGTGGGTTAAGCCTCTGCCTTCGGCTCGGGTCATGATCTTAGGGTCCTGGGATCAAGCTCCGCATCGGGCTGTCTGCTCAGTGGGGAGACTTTTTCCCCTCTCTCTCTGCCTGCTTCTCACTTGCTTGTGATCTCTCTCTCTCTCTGTCAAATAAATAAATAAAATCTTAAAAAAAATACTAAGTCTTCCTATCTATGAACATGGGATGTTTTTCCATTTGTTTAGGTCTTTTAAAACATCTCTCAGCAGCGTTTCTATAGTTTCCAGTGTACGAGTTTTTCACTTCCTTGGTTTAATTTATTTCTAAGTAGGTGTGCTGGGTGGCTCAGTTGGTTAAGTGGCCAACTCTTGGTTTCGACTCAGGTCCTAGGATGGAGCCCTGCTTTGGGCTCTGCACTCAACAGGGAGTTTGCTTGAGGATTCTCTATCTCCCTCTCCCTAACATGGTGTGTACGTGAGCTCGCTCCCTTTCACTCACTCACTCAATAAAAATCTTTTAAAAAATAAAATTTAAAAAATTTTATTCCTGGGCACCTGGGTGGCTCAGTTGGTTAAGCTTCTTGCCTTTGGCTCGGGTCATGATCCCAGAGTCCTGGGATCGAGTTCTGCTTTGGGCTCCCTGCTCGGTGGGGAGCCTGCTTCTCACTCTCCCTCTGCCATTCCCCCTGTTTTTGCTCTCTCCTCTCTCTCTTCCTCATATAAATAAATGAAATCTTTTTGAAAAAAAATTTTTTATTCTTTCTGATGCTATTATAAGTGTAATTGTTTTTCCTGGTTTCATTTTTGGATAGTTTATTGTTGGTATATAGAACACAACTGATTTTTTATCCTGTAACTCTGCAGGACTCATTTACTGATTCTAGTAATTTCTTACTGGATTCCTTTGGATTTTCTACAAACCAGATTGTGTCATGTGCAAATAGAGAAAAGTTTCAATACTTCTCCTTTATGGATGCCTTTTATTTTTTATTTTCTTGTCTGGTTGTGGTGACTAGAACTTCATGTTGAATAGAATTTATGTTGAATAGAAGTGATGAGAGCAAACATCCTTGTCTTGTTCTTGATATGAGGAGGAAATCTTTTGGTGTTTTCACCATTGAGTATGATGTTAACTGTGGGATTTTCTTTCTTTCTTGGTTTTTTTTTAAAGATTTTATTTATTTATTTGACAGACAGAGATCACAAGTGGACACATGGCAGGCAGAGAGAGGGGGAAGCAGGCTCCCTTCCGAGCAGAGAGCCTGATGTGGGGCTCGATCCCAGGACCCTTAGATTGTGACCTGACCCAAAGGCAGAGGCTTAACCCACTGAGCCACCCAGGTGGCCTGTAGCTGTGGGATTTTCATAGATGTCCTTTATCAGGTTGAGAAAGGTTCCTTGTGTTCCTTGTTCAGTGTTTTTTATCATGAAAGGGTATTATAGGCCTTTTATGCTTCATTCCTGGTTTTTCTTCTTGGGTGAGAGAAATGTGTGGACTTGTAAATTCTAGAAAAAGTGAATATGTTAAGTTGCACTTAGGGCAAGGATGCAAAGAAGCCTCAGGAGTAACAAACCGGGGTTGGTAATGTTGCCGGGATTCTCTCCACATTCTCCTGATGCAGATGGATGTCTGAATTGCCTGAAAACTGACCTCTGCTACGTCCAACATTTACATCTTGTGTTTCCACTGTAGCAGAACGTCTGATTCTCAGTTTGTTTTGACTTTGGCTTGCTATGTATGTATAGATCAGTTGATGATACCTGAACCAGTCAACTCGAAAGAAAAGGTGAGTGCTAGGACGCCTGGGTGGGTCAGTGGGTTAAAGCCTCTGCCTTCGGCTCAGGTCATGATCTCAGGGTCCTGGAATCGAGTCCCGCATCGGGCTCTTTGCTCGACGGGGAGCCTGCTTCCCCCTCTCTCTCTGCCTGCCTCTCTGCCTGCTTGTGATCTGTGTCTGTCAAATAAATAAATAAAATCTTTAAAAAAAAAAAAAAGAAAAAAGAAAAGGTGAGTGCTGTGATTAGTCCAGCGTGGGCCAGGAGTCACTTCTAGATGAACCTGCTGGCTTGGGGAACACACTTGTTTCCCTAAAGCTGTATGCACAAGGGAATTTGTTCCTAGGCTGGATGTTGAAGAGCTGATCCCTTAAGTCCGCTCTGCATATCTATCCATATTTAATAGAGTTGCTTCCTGTCTTTATTTTAGAGAGGATATTAGGTGAAGTAACTTCTCTCAAGATAAACTTGCCCTTATTTCTCTTAGACTTTATAAAAAACGACTTCAGCAAAAACTTTAAGCTGCTTTCTTGTCTTTGATCTGTGACCCTGGTTTTTGCACCTGTTTTCCTTCTTGGACAGGATGTTACAATAGAGGCTGAATGGGATTATGCACCAAATTTCTTAAAAACATTACTGTTTCATTGCATACAATTTGAAAGTAAGATGAAGCTTTGTTGTAACTCTGCTGCCTTTTTAGTTATAAGCTGAAATGATCAAGATTTGGCTTCATTGTCATTCAGCTGGGAATAATTCAGAACTAACTAAAAGCTCATGTTCTAACCATTCATTAAAGAAAAAATTAGTCTTGGGTACTTTCTTGATGGTAAGCACTACTCGAGGAGCAGTGATCGCACACCGGGTAGTACCAACACAGTCCTTCTCTTAGGAGGGTTGTAACCTAGGGTTTTAGCTTGTAAGGTTTTTGGTGTTTCTCTAGTAGAACAGTGGTGTTTCACAGACAAGACAGAAGTATTTGTGCTGCTGTAGTCTTCCCCTAGCTCCCCGAAGAGAGGTTTTCAGTTAGTGTGTCATATCTTAGTGTAGGCAGCTTAGATCTTTGTGTGGAGAAGATAGGGCTTGGGGCGCTTGGCTGGCACAGTTGGTTAAGTGTCTGACTTTTGGTTTCATCTCTAGTCATGATATTGAGCTCTGCTTTGGGCTCTGTGCTCCTCTCAAGTCTGCTTAAGTTTCTCTCCCTCTGGCCTGCGCCTGCCCCCCACCAGGCTTGAAGCTCTCTTTCTCTGTTTCTCTCTCTCTCACACACATAATTACATTTGTTTTAAAAAAGAAGTTTGGTTTTGGTTAAAGATTCCCACTCAGATTAGGAATGACTTTCTGCTGATTGGCAACACCCCCTTTTTGGTCCTGGAGAAAGATGATGGCTTGAATCAAAGTGGTGATGGTAGAGACGGCAAGAAGTAGACAGTATTGATGTGTTTTAAACCTAGCAAGGGGCGCATGGGCGGCTAAGTCGTTTAAGCCTCTTGATTTTGACTCAGGTCGTGATCTCAGGGTTGAGGGATTGAGTCCCGCATTGGACTCTGCGCTCAGTGCAGAGTCTGCTTAGGATTCTGTCTCTCTCTTTCTCTCCCTCATCGTCTGACTCTTCCCCCTGCTCTGTGCATGCTCTCTTTCCACCTCCCATAAAAAATAAGTAAGTAAGTGAATAAAATCTTTAAAAAAAAAAAAAAAGGAAGCAGAGCTAGCAATGGCTAGGTTTCTGGTTTGAGCAATGGGAAGTCACAGAAACCTATAAAAAGAGGGGAAGGACCTGATCCGGTAGTTACTTTAGAATGATAGCATTCTGTGGCTGCTCTGTGGCAAATGGATTAGGCTTGGGGGTAGTAGCAGTGATGGGAGCAGAGGGGTAGGTTACAAGGTTGTTGTCAGCCAGATGGGAGGCAAGATAGCTTGGTCTAGGGAGAGGCTGAAAGGAAGAAAAGTGGACAGATTGGAGCTAGAATCAGAAAGAATTCCTGGGGAATTGGACAAGCGGAGGGCAGGAAGAAATAACAGGGAAGGATCAAGATGACGTATAGGTCTCTGTCATTAACTCTGCCAGTGACAGAGGCATTTACTAAAACGCGGTATTCGGAGTATAGACGTGGGGAGAGCTAAATTGGGAGTGAGGAGGATCAAGAGTTCCATTTTGGACTTGTTTACATTGGAGATATTTTTATGAGCTGTCTAAGGCAATAAGTCAAGCAGGCAATTGGCTGTATTAGACTTCGGAATTCAGAGGGAGATGTGTGGGATGCAGTTTTTGGTGGCATTTAAAGCCTACAGAGTGGACAGAATCATCTAGGGGGAGAGGAGTCGGCAGTGGAGACTGAGGAAGAAAGAAGGGAGAGAATAGATTGCAAGAGCCACAAAGAAAAAAAGAGGGGGGAATGCCTGGGTGGTTCAGTCCATTATACATCTGCTTCAGTTCAAGTGTGATCCTGGCATCCTGGGATTAAGCCCTGCAGCAGGCTCCCTGCCTAGTAGGGAGCCCGCTGCTCCCCCTGCTTGTGCTCTCCCTCTCTCTCTGTCAAAGAAATAAATCTTAAAAAAAAAATTTAAAAACCAAAAAAATCCTCTTTCTAAATGGAAAATTGACAAAGGAAATGACTAGTTCACAAAAGAAGAAAAATAAAAGGGCACATATAAATATTAAAAGAACAGTCTAGTTTACGAGTCATAAAATAATTTTCTTTCCCTACCCCCCAAATTGGCAAAAATTGGAAAATCAGCTTATAATTAGTGTTTCAAAGGAGGGTGCGTGCAGGAAAAGGGAGTACTCCCTTACCTGGTTGTGGTAGAAATAAAATTGGTTTAGCCTTTCTGGGGGCTGGTATATATAGAAAGATTTAGAATCTTGCTCAGTTCCACTTATAGAAATTTATCAAAAAGAAGTGAGAAGGGATTTGGATTAAAATATAAAACCATAAAACTCCCAAAGGGAAATCTAGGGGCTCCTGGTGATGCATTCAGTTAAGCATCTGACTCGGTTTCAGCTCAGGTAATGATCTCAGGGTCATGAGATCAAGCACCGTGTGGAGTCTGCTTAAGACTCTGTCTTGGGCGCCTGGGTGGCTCAGTCACTTGAGTATCTGCCTTCAGCTCACATACTGGTCCCAGGGTTCCGGGATTGAGTCCCAGTCTGGCTCCCTGCTCAGCAGGGAGTCTGCTCCTCCCTTATCCTCTGCCCCCCCCAATAAATGAATAAAATATTTGAAAAAAATCATTAAATAAAAAGACTGTCTCTCCCTCTGCCCGCCACCCCCTGTGTGTGTGCCCTCTCCCTCAAATAAATAAATCTTAAAAAAAAAAAAAAAGGAAAAGAAAATCTAGGCAATAAACTCTTGGACATTGGCCTTAGCAATATTTTTCTGGATTCGTCTCCTCAGGCAAGAGAAACAAAAGCAAAAATAAACAGTTGAGATGACATCAAATTAAAAAGCTTTTGCACAGTGAAGGAAACCATCAACAAAACGAAAAGGCAACCCGCTGAAGGGGAGAAAAATATCTGCAAGTGACATATCCAATATGGGGTTAGTTATCAAAATACATAAAGATTCCCTACAACTCAAGACCAGAAATACAAATAATCTGACTAAAAAATGGGTGGAGGACCTGAGCAGGCATTTTTGTATTACTGAGAGTTAGAATAAGTTACCCAAGGACGAGTAGCTAGTTAAGTGCCAGAACCTCTTTTCTCTTTCTTTCTTTCTTTCTTTTTTTTTTTTCTTTTAAAGCTAGTTTGCCAAATGTTTATTACTAATTACTTTGGTTTTCTTTGAATGTAGAGGAATGGTAATGGTATATTCCACTCCATATTACAGAAATGGTCTCTTGGAGGTAACACTTCAAGTATCATATGAAATAGTAAACCACATAGACTCAGACATGAATACATCTTTTAATTGGTATGTCTTTTGCACACAAAAATACTCAATGGTGTGATTTACCACAGGATTCTGTCTTTACATAACAATCTCACCCCAAATATTTTGTATTGGACGTAAGCTTGGTTATGCAAATAGAGGGAACATGAAGCTCTCCCTTGCCTCCTCTCAAAGAATCTGTAATAACTTTTAGAAAACCAGAACGTTATAGAGAAGTAGGCAGCGAATGTCAAGTAGAATGTGCAAAAGCTTTTTCTAATCACTTCGTTCTACTAGTGCCAGCCAAGTCTTGCTCTAAAACCATAATACTTGGGAAGTGCACAACTGCATTTAAATTAGAACATCTTAAAGAACAAGGTCAAAAACTGGCTCCAAGAATGTCTTTTTTGCCAGGCTGTAGTGTACGAAGGAGCAAATGCTTGCTGGTGATACCTAGTAGTTTGAAAATGCATTGTGTACTTTAATCCTGGCAGCTTAATTTTTTACTTACTGTGTATTAAAATACATGTTTTTTTTCCCCAGAAAGCTTAAATCCAGTGTTTTAAATTTGTCAAAGAAACGGAATAAGGAGACTTCGCTAACATTTTTGTTTCCTCTCTTTGTTTAAACCCTCCCCCTCCTCCTTTCACATGCAAAACACTCACCCCGCTTCAGTGTCTAATACAATATACCTGGATGGTTGAAATCCAAGTTTAAGCATTCAGAGTTTAGTATTCTTCAACTCGATTCATTCTTAGAACTTCTTCCCCAGTTATTTACATTTAAAATGGTTGACTTGTATTTCCTGGGTAAAGTTGATCCAGATAATAGTATCCTTTTTTTTTTTTTTTTTTTTAAATTCTCCTGTTCTGACTTCAAAGAGCATGATTAAAAAGGCACTTAGGAAAGAGAATCCTCCTTTGTTACTTGTTGTAACTGTGAACTAAATTCTCCTCCTGAACCTTTGTGCTGGGGATCTTTAGACCTATCTCTGTGAGTGAATATTAACTATTTTACCTTTTAATCACTGGATCAGGGTTTTGTAGATTAAATCTTCACTTGCAGATCCTGAATGATCATTAAGGCCCTGCCTTATATAGCACAGTCTCTCCGTTTCTCAGGCAGCGACACAAGCGCGTGTTGGGAGATATGGCATGTTGAGCAGGGATGTTGAGACAGAACAGAATCAGATGTAAGTAGGACTGGATGTGTGGACTGGATTGCCCAGAGTGGAGCCCTCTGCCATTCACTCTCTATGCCTTGAGACCAGGTACTGCTCTTTGCCTCAGCTCTCTCACTTAAAGGTGTTCTGGGACCATCGTGTTCTAATAAATATGGTAATATTTGGGAAACACTTAGAATAATGCATCGTTCACAGAAAGCAGACCTAAGTATTTGCTTTTTTTTTTTCTTTTTTTTTTTTTTAAGATTTTATTTATTTATTTGACAGATCACAAGTAGGCAGTGAGGCAGGCAGAGAGAGAGAGAAGGAAGCAGGCTCCCTGCTGAGCAGAGAGCCCGATGCGGGACTCGAACCCAGGACTTCTGGGATCATGACCTCAGGCCAAGGTAGCAGACACTTAACTGACTGAGCCACTCAGGTGCCCCAGTATTTGCTTTAAAAAAAAAAAAAAATTAGAGGGGCACCTGGGTGGCTCAGTTGGTTAAGTGTCTGTCTTCAGCTTAGGTCCTGATCCTACGTCCTGGCATTGAGACCCCCCATTGGGTTTCGCTTCCCTGGTCAGGGAGCCTGCTTCTCCCTCTTCCTCTGCCCGTTCCTCCCCTTGCTTATGTTCTCTGTCTCTGTCAAATGAATAAATAAAATCTTAAGGAAAAAAAGCAGAGATCCATAGTCAGTGAAAAATAAGGGAAGAAGAAAAGTATTGAGTGCTCTATCCACTGAATTATACACTTGAAAATGGTTAAAATAGTCATTTTGATCTCATGTATGCTTTACCATCACCTTTTCAGAAGCAGTGAGTGTCCTAATGCAAAGGTTTTTGAAGTTTTCTTGGAGCAAGTGTTCGGTCAGCAAGTAGTTCTGAGAACTTGCTCTCAGTGGGCTGCAGGTGAAGGTCAGGCTGGAGTTCATGGGTAGAAGGATGACAGGAACACAGACCCCTTCTTCTTGGTGTCCTGTGGAGAGGAGTGCTCAGGTTGGGGCACACCTGGCTGTTCTGTGAGACTGGGCTTCAGGAAAGAGACTCTGTCTCCCAGCCCACCCTGTCCTCTCTTTTATGGGGTAATTGTGGTGAGGGAGGTAAAAAGGCGAAGTCTAGGAACCACCTGTTTCTAGGAGTTACTGAGAACCATCTGTCGCGCACCTAGAGACTGTGGGAACCCTGGGGAAGGGGTTTAGTAGATACCCCTTCTGGCAGAGGGAGGGGAAGGAGGAACCCTTGGTCCTGTATAGCTCATTGCTGAGCTCATTGCCAGAGAGTACAGGATGACCAGTCAGGAGCTAAACCAGTCGTCCTGGTGAGATGGTGGGAGCTGGGACCACAGTGGTAACTGGAGTGCTATGGACGTAAGAAGTCATTGGCTCTGTGAACTGAACATGTTTTGTTTTTCTTTCCTTTTCCCTTCTCTTCTCTTTTCTTTCTTGATTTATTTAAGAGAGCTCACAGAGGTGTGGAGTTGAATGGGAGGGACAGAGGGGGAGAGAGAATCTCAAGGAAACTCCCTGCTGAGCGCAGAGCCCAGCGTGGGTCTGGATCTCACGACCATGAGATTACAGCCTGAGCCAGAATCAAGAGTTGACCAGCTGAGACACCCAGGTGCCTCCATGTTGTGTTTCTCTATGTGCAGTTGTTACAATGAATTATGGTTATAGATCGGCAAAGTTAACTATCCTTGCATTGCTTGGATTATCTCTAGTTTGTAATGATGTATAAATGCTCACTGGACTCTATTTAACGATCATTTATGATTCTGGGGCTCCTGGGTGGCTCAGTCGACTGAGCATCCAGCTCTTGATTTTGGCTCAGGTCATGATCTCAGGGTTGTGAGATCGAGTCCCGTGTCTGGCTTCACACTCAGTGCAGTCTGCTTGAGATTCTCTGCCTTTCCCTCTCCCTCTGCTCACATTCTCTCTGTGTCTCTAAAATAAAGAAAATCATTATTTTAAAAATGAAACAATCACTTATGATTTTTTATCTATGTACAATGTGTTGTATTAGTATGTATAATATATAAATATATACCTAACAATCATTTATGATGTATTCACCTATATAATACATTATATTAGTAGGTGAAACTAGCATGTAATTTTTTTCTTGTGTTTGATTATGGAAATAATCATACTGATTTAATTCTTTCTGATTTTGTGACAATTTGCAAAAATAAGAATTTGCTTTTGTGGGGAATATCTAGCAAAAATTTCTTCTGTAGTTCTGTTATGGTCTAATGGGCATGCTTGTGCACATGTGCGTGCATTGCTATGTCTCTGAGGGCTGGGGAGGGACTTTTGATACCTACTTTGTTTAATGGTTGTGGTTTACTCAGCGTTTGAAATGAAGTCCATTTCCCCTAAATTAGTAAGCTTAAGAACAGTGCTTGCCATAGAGTAGGCTTTCAGTATTTGTGGAATGAGTGAATTAGTAAGTTACTGGACTAGAGTTCACTGTATTCCTTATTAAAATGCCTTCTATATTGTGTGTCTAATTTGATGCTGAGACAGAACAGAATTAGATGTTAAGATTTTAAGAGTTGCTGCATTCTGAAGATTTTTACCAATTCATTTTTTCAGTTACCATTTTTTGGTTTCCTCTCTTTGTTTAAACCCTCCCCTCCTCCTTTCACATGCAAAACACATCACTTTTTCTTTTCTTTTTTTTAATGATTTCATTTATTTATTTCACAGAGATCACAAGTAGGCAAAGAGGCAGGCAGAGAGAGAGGAGGAAGCAGGCTCCCCGCTGGGCAAAGAGCCCGATGTGGGGCTTGAACCCAGGACCCTAAGAGCATGACCTGAGCCGAAGGCAGAGGCTTAACCCACTGAGCCACCCAGGTGCCCCACATCACTTTTTCAAGTACCATTCAGTTTCTACCAGTTCATCATGATCGGTTTAAGTTTGCGTTCTCACATAGCTTTCAGATATCTAGTATTCTATTCAAGGTACATTTGTGATTTTTTTCTTTATTTTTCCTTATATGTGAATATACCTCTGCACCTTGACCCTGTTGACATTTTATCATATGTGTTTTACTTTGCTGAACTTACTGCACACAGTAAATACTGTTTACTCTTACGTGGTGGCTTCGATACACATGGGTGGCTCAAATGTGCATTTTCCTGTTGGGAAGTAGGTTAGATGCCACTGGGTAGGTGCCGCAGCCCCTGAAATCCTACAATCTATGAAGCTGTGCTAAGATGCTAAGTGCATTTTCGAGTCTGTATAAAAGATACCGACAAAGACTGGGTCTCAAAGAGAGGGCATTACTTTCTGCCCTAGGTGAGAATATACAAAATTAGCATGATTTTCTTATAAAGGTAGTTTGCTTGGGACATTGATTGGCCAGTATTTTCAAAATAACTGTTCACATGGATTTGTTCTGCCTTTTTAAAATTTATTTATGTATATATTTTAAGTAATCTCCACACCCAGTATGGGCTCCAACTCATGACCCTGAGACCAAAAGTCGCACTTTCTTCCAACTGAGCTAGCCATGTGCCCTGGATTTGTTTTGCCCCTCCTCTTTTTTAAAAGATTTTATTTATTTATTTGACAGAGGGACAGCGAGAGCAGGGATACAAGTAGGGGGAGTGGGAGAGAAGAGAAGCAGGCTTCTGGCCAAGCTGGGAGCCTGATGTGGGGCTCTATCCCAGGACCCTGGGATCATGACCTGAGCTGAAGGCAGACACTTAACTGACTGAACCACCCAGGCATCCCAAGGAGGATTATTTTTCATGGAAAATGAGAAGAGAATGGCAGTTGTGAGGATTTCTCCAGTTTTGATCCCTTCAAAAGTCTTAGATTCAGATAGTTACAGAAAATTCCATATTTCTTCCCCTGTTTTGAGGATACTAAAGTTTTAGTAGCTACTCTGTATTTGTTGAGAGAAACCGTATATTTAAATGTCTAATGTGTCATATATTTAGGAGGTAAATAATTAATGATAACCAGATAGACTTTCTGCATATTTGATTAGATTCTGTTAGAGCTGTTTCCTGCTCCATATAAGTTGTTTTGTCTGTCTGCGTATCCATATATTTTTAAATATATTTTTTAAGTTCATAGGACAGGCTTTCTGAAAGCAACTTGGTGGTTTTGTCATTTGCTAATGAGAAGGTATGAGAAGTTTTAGAGATTTTTCTTTTTGCATTTTGTTACGTAAGAGCTTGCATGTTCTTTAAAGAACTGGTATGGAGAAGTAATCAGTTCTTGGGGTTAATACACTTTTAGCTGCAGACAAATGCTTCAATGTCTGCAATAGCTTATATACTTACCTTTCAAAACTTGAGTTGAATAAATTCAAAGGTTATTTTGAAATACAGGGAAGTCAGGTTATGTTCTTAACCTCTTTAGGAAATAATTATTTTCAAATATTGTCTCTAGTATAAATGATCTTGTTTCAGATGAGTTAGGAAAGGACGACTGTTGGTGAAAAAGGAAATCTTGTCCACTAGTAACTGTCCAGTGGAGAAGCATGCCAAACACTCCTGGCATTAACCCCAGTGATCAAGGTTCGCATCACCAGTGATGTCATGTGGACTTCATGTAGCCCCTGATAGGATGTGATGAGAAGGGCATCTCACTTCTGTGGGATTCTCTCTGTGAACTCAGGCCTCATCAAAAATACGAGCATAACATCAGCTAAGCACATCGGGGGATGTTCTGCAAAATACCCGACAGGAACCCCTCAAAACTCTGTGAGGTCGAAGAAGAACAAAGACTAAGAAACTATCTCAGACCAGAGGAGAGTAAGGAGATGTGATGTTAAATGTTGTGTATCCTGGGGGCGCCTGGGTGGCTCAGTGGGTTAAAGCCTCTGCCTTCGGCTCAGGTCATGATCCCAGGGTCCTGGGATCGAGCCCCACATCGGGCTCTCTGCTCAGCAGGGAGCCTGCTTTCTCCTCTCTCTGCCTGCCTCTCTGCCTACTTGTGATCTCTGTCTGTCAAATAAATAAATAAAATATTAAAAAAAAAAATGTTGTGTATCCCGGATTGGATCCTGAAACAAATAAGGGCATTAATGGAAAAAAAACAGGCAAGACCTGCATAAAGTCTGCGGTTCAGTTGATAGGACCATACGGATGTTGGTTTGTTAGTGTTCACAAATGAACCACAGTAATACAAGGTGTTAATACTATTAAGGGAAACTGAAACTGAATGAGGGCTGTATGGGAAATTCTGTAGTATCTTTCAACTTCTTTTATAAATCTAAGGTTCCAGAGTAAAATGTTTATTTAAAAAAAAAATATTTTCCCGTTCAGTTCTACAAATTTATTGAATGCCTGTTAGGTGCAAGGCAGTGTGCTCACTACTGCAGGAGACAAAGTATGTGAGACACCGTCCCTGCCCACAAGGAGTTGTCCAGTTGGGGACTAAGACAATGGATACAAAGCAGAACATGGTAGAGCTTGTGCTGAGTATGAGCAGGGTGCTTTGGGGTCTGAGGTTGGAGAGTGGACATAAAATAAAGACAGGCGAATGTCCCACACCTGCCCGCCCCACTACACATACTGGGGAGATAGCATTTGAGACGGACTTTGGGCAGGAGTTCAGTAACCATAGGCGATAGAAAGGAAATCTGCATCATACTGACCAGTCTGGGCTCTTGAATCAGTAGACCAGCTTTGCCATTTACTAACTCTGCAAGTTATTTAACATCACTAAGTCTTTGTTTCTCATAATTCCTATTTCAAAGCACTATTATGAGAATTAAATGAGGTGTATATGTAGCCTTGTAAAGCATCTGATACATAGTAAGCTCTTAAGGTTAATTGTTAGAAATAGAGGCATATATTGTTGACGTAACACCATCAAGAAAGGTGCGGGGCCCCCGGAAAGTATAGGATTTGGGGGAAATAATGAGTCATGTGTGTTTAGAAAGATGAATCAGGACCCTATTGTAAGTGCTTTGATTTGTAAGCTGAGCACCTTGAACTTTTTTGGTGGTTATTGGGAAGTCTGTGAAGATTTTTGTGTAGGGGGTAGTAATGAGATTGAGTCTGTGGCTTAAGGTTAATTTGTTAGAAGTGTGAGGGGAGTACTGTAGATTCTCACATGGGCTGCTGCCTTCCCATTCATCCGGTGAATTAGATTAGTGTCCCTTCAGCTTTCAGTTCTGTGAAACAGGGAGCTGAAAATGCTGTGGATGGTTAATGCTGTGATGGTAATCTGTTACATGTAACTTGGGGGTCTTAAAAAGGATGGCCACAAGTATAGCAACAGGTACATTTAATATGTGTTTTGTATTTTGAAAAAAAAAAAGTCATTGATATTTTTTAGAGATACTGGCTCAGAACTCCTTTTGTAGGTGATGGTTCTGGTTTTGCCACCCCCACTCCCCTTTTTTTAAGCAGTTTAAGCAGATGAGAGTTAAACAGTACTTTATTGACTTCCTGTGGAGCTTGTTGAAAGAAGTTCCGTTCTATCTATTTTTAAAGCTGATTACTGTGAGCAGGGCTGCTGCTGCCCAGTTAGAATGTTCACAGTCTGCTCTCAGCATTCTTTGGATGACACTGTGTTTGCATATAAGGTTCTCAGGGTTCATTGAAGAGGAAAGCAGCGTAGTTATCGCTGAAATGGTGGCAGTAAATGAAAATCTTACAAGCGTTGATCGTTTCACCATTCATCAGTATAATCAATTTATCGTCCTCTATATGGGGCCTTTACCTCACACTGCTGGCTGAATGGCAAAAAATGGGTTATCGCTGTGACCTCATTTTGGGGAAGATTTTACAACTTCAAGATGATACTGTATAATGTTCTATAGCTTGCTTGTTAATCATTGTATCAAAAGTGCTAATCATTTTGAAATTTACTCACTGGGAAGTAGAGGTTCATTGGGCCCATAAATATTAAAATAGATTCCAGCCTAAATTATTCGGGTTCCCCCAATGTTTTGTTACGAAAATTTTCAATCATGCAGAGAAATTGAATTTACACCAATTGTATCCCCCATCACGTAGAATCTCTAAGTAACTAAATGGTAAAAGGCAAGTTCTGTTTTCTTCTCTTTGAAAATCAAAGAAACTTCTTCCTGAAACTTTGAACTGTTTTCATGTAAGGTAGTATTTTGAAATGGCTGAGGTGATTTTTTTTTAAGATTTTATTTATTTGAGAGAGAGAGAGACAGAGACAGAGCGAGCATGAGTAGGGGGAGGGGCAGAGGGAGAAACTGACTCCCGGCTGAGCAGAGAGCCCAATGTGGGGTTCAATTCCAGGACCCTGGGATCATAACCCGAGCCGAAGGCAGACACTGAGCCAACTGAGATACCCAGGTGCCCCAGCTACGATGATTTTTGATGTTAGGTTATTTCTTCGGAAATGAAATTGAGTAAAATAACTTAACCACACATTCTGGGATTTAGTAAATCCCCGGTGTTAGAATAGAAAACAGTATTTACCAGATCAGATTAACTTTTCAGATCTCACAGTGGGTTCATACAATTAATTGCTCATTTAAATTCCATGAGACATGAGCTCATTTAAATTCTTTGTAGGTTGGGTGCCGGTGGCTCAGTCAGTTAAGCTTCTGCCAGTCAGCTCAGGTCACGATCCTAGGGTCTTGAGATTTGAGCCCCACGTTGGGCTCCCTGCTCAGTGAGGAGCCTGCTTCTCCCTCTCCCTCCGCCTGCTGCTCTCCTTGCTTGTGTGCTCGTTTTCTCTCTGTCTCTGTCAAATAAATAAATAGAATCTTTAAAAATAAATGAACAAGTTCTTTGCAGGCAAAAATAAAACAAGATGAAATCAGAGAAGGAGACAAACCATAAGAGACTCTTAATCATAGGAAACAAACTGAGGGTTGCTGGAAGGGAGTGGGGGGCGGAGATGGGGTGACTGGGTGATGACATTAAGGAGGGCATGTGATGTTATGAGCCCCGGGTGTTATATAAGACTGATGAATCTTTAACCTCTACCTCTGAAACTAATAGTACATTATGTTATTTAATTTAGTTTAATTAAAAAAATTAAAATGTTAAAAAGTAAAAAATTCTTTGCAGGCAGAAAGAAAATAAACTTGTAAAATTTATTTCTTATAATTTCTAGTCCTCAATCTTATAAAGATATTTATACTAGTTTGCTTTCTCTTAAGTCTTTCTTCTTCAATCCTATTGTGAAATTAAACTGCTGAAGTTAAGGTTTCTAGTTTCAAATCCGTGGAATAGCATAAATTCATAAATTTTTATTCATAGAAAGAGATCTTTAAGAGTCATTGGTTCCAGCTCCCTTATATTACATCTCAGGAAGTGGCAGCCCAGAGAGGTTAAGTAGCTGCCCAAGGGCCCAGTAAATTAATGGGGGGTCAGGAAATACATTTTATTTAGTTTATTTTTAAGTGTTTTAATTTTAATTTTTTCGTAATCTCATACCCAACTATGGGGGCTCAAACTCACAACTGCGAGATCAAGAGTCATGTACTCTACCAACTGAGCCCACCAGGCATCCCAGGAAAAACATTTTAAATCTCTAGTCTTCTCTAGTATTATTATACATTATTTTTAGATAACCCTTATAGAAAGAATAAACAGAGTATGCCTGTCAGTTATAGAATTTATCTCTATTTAAATGGAGTTTCAGAATATGGCACCCTAAATGAGAATATCTTTATGCATATATTGGACTGTTTTATAAGTCATATTTTTTTCCTAGAAGATCTCAATCCCTTAGTGTATTGATTTCTCGACAGTCCTTTTCTTCATAATATTGTTGCTGTACTTCGAAGGGATGGGGCATTCTCACTAAGCAGGGAAGTGTGGTACTATCAGTACTCATCTTAAATGTTAATGAATATATTTTATTTTAAATTTTTTTAAAAGATTTTATTTATTTATTTGACAGAGATCACAAGTAGGCAGAGAGGCAGGCAGAGATAGGGGAAGGGAAGCAGGCTCCCTGCTGAGCAGAGAGCCCGATGCGGGACTCGATCCCAGAACCCTGAGATCATGACCTGAGCTGAGGGCAGAGCTCAACCCACTGAGCCACCCAGGCACCCAATAAATATATCTTAATAGAAAGTGTTAATTTATCTCCCCGCACTATGTTCTTTTTTCTATTTCCTCTTTCTCTGCAAAGAACTCTGTGGCTATGAATTACAAGATAGCTTGTTTTTCAGTATTTTGTGCAGTAGTAACTTCATCAGTCGGAATCATTTGAAGAGGTTTCTGTTTATCTCATTCATATAAAGGCTACGTTTCAACACTGTCTTGTTTGATCTGCAGAAGTGGCGATTGTAATTCCTCTCAAGTTGTATTTATCTTTCTACTTTAGAAGCTAAAACAGGAACTGTAATTGCTTCTTTAATCTTTAATGTACCTATTTGTGACACAGAAATCTTAGTCCCTACTAGCTGAAATTATACTCAGAAGATGTAACCGTTGTTTTAGGCCTGAGGTACAAAAAAGGTGTGTTAGCTTTTAGAATAGGACTGGAGGTAGGGAGAAAAGAACGGACACTGGTCTTGAACTTAAACTGACACTGCATACTGAATCAGCATTTGATTATGAGGAAGTTGTGAGCGAAGAGAAGAGGAAGATGGAAGCTATACGGTAGAATTTGTGGTTACTTAGATGTAGATGTTTGGCATTAAAGGCAATAAAAATGACCTCCTTCTTCAAATACTGAGTTAAAGAAAAACCTGTATTGCTTTCTGCTGCTGGAACTTGAGAGTAGTTTCGTCTTCAGGGTATTTATTTTAAAAAAGAAAAAAATAGAAGAGATATGTTCCTTTGTGTTTCTTTGGAGAATTGTTAGAACGTAGTATATGGATTGAAGTAACTGCTGACAGAATTTTTGAAGTATTGCTTGCTTTGTCATAAGCCTAAACATCCATCATGCCTCATTGTTCTAAGATTACATGTTTAGACAGATTCTGCTGATTAAATTCAGCTCTGTACACGGCGGACACTCAGCTATAAGCCTATGGTCTTAAATTGTTATTGAGCAGAATTTCAACTCAGATCAGTTGCAAAATGCTCTGACCCATGGGATTTTATAGATGCTTAATTTCCTTTTAAGAAGTGTGATGCTTATGGTGCGCATCTCTGGTGGTTTTAAGAAATGTAAGCTGGCTTTTTGGGGGAATGCATCCTTAAGTAGGAAAGTGTCTCAAATTGATTTTCTGTGTCTATTTCAGTCAGCACTTTGAACCGCTCTTATGTACCTGGCCCCATTACATCCTTGTGGTCAATAACTTTCCCTTTTCTCGTGGCTTACTTCACATATTAAAATAGCTTTCTGTCCATTATTATTTTGGTGTGTATATTTTATCTCTGATCCAGCATAATGCTGAGCACTTGGTAGATCTGACTGGAAATTTTTTATTTTATTTTTTTAATCTGTTTGACAGAGATCACAAGTAGGCAGAGAGGCAGGCAGAGAGAGAGAGGGGAAGAAGCAGGCTCCCTGCTGTGCAGAGAACCCGACGTGGGGCTCGATCCCAGGACCCTGGGAACATGACCTGAGCCGAAGGCAGAGGCTTTAACCCACTGAGCCACCCAGGTGCCCCTTTGACTATAAGATTATTTGAAAAGATGCCGACATGGCTTGGTCATCCCAGACTCAGGTTGTCCCCACTTCATACTTCGTTTAAGAATCTGCTCTTGGGGGGCACCTGGGTGGCTCAGTGGGTTAAAGCCTCTGCCTTCGGCTCAGGTCATGATCCCAGGATCCTGGGATCGAGCCCCGCATCGGACTCTCTGCTCTGTGGGGAGTCTGCTTCCCTCTCTCTCTGCCTGCCTCTCTGCCTACTTGTGATCTCTCTGTCAGATAAAATAAGTAAAATCTTTAAAAAAAAAAAAGAATCTGCTCTTGGGGGTGCCTACTTGTGATCTCTCTCCCTCCCTCTCTCTCTCTCTCTGTCAAATAAATAAATAAAAATTTAATTAAAAAAAAAAAAGATTCTGCTCTTGGAGAGAGGTTCCCAAGACTACCTTCTCTAAAACAGCAACCCCACACGACTCTCTTCTCATGCTCTGCTTTGTTTTTCTTTGGAGCACTTTTCTCCCATCACCTGATGCTCTCCTGTGGGAATATAAATGCCATAAAAACAGGAATTCTGTTTTGTTCACTGTTGTATCCATCCCTGTTGCCCAGCAAGCACATAGTAGGCACTCAGTATTTTCGGAAGGTTATCATGAAGGTTAGAAATTGTGCCAGATATCCTGTGGGATATAAATACACATTAGAAATGGATTTAGCCCTGTGTACGCAGATAGCTAAAGCACAAGATGGGTTCAGACGGTCTGAGAACTTCAGCAAATAGGCTGTGGGTATTTTAGTGGCTTATTACTTCTAGCTGGCTTCGTAGGAAATGACATTTAAGCTGCGTCTTCTTTCAGACTGGGGAACCAGATCAGCAGAGGCTCAGAGGTGGGAAAGTGAGTAAGGGCGGTATGTATAAGAAAAGATGACATATTCAGTTTGGCTAGAATATATTCCTGACAAAGAAAGAAGTCAGGTAGAAAGGTAGGTTAGATCCAGGGCAGTGGAAAGTCTTCAGATCAAAGCTGAGTTTGGGTTTTGTCCCGCTGGCACTGTGGAAATTGTTATTTTCCCTCCTGAAAGGGCAGTTAGTAGGTTATGTGTCTGCCTCCAGCTCATGGCCTTAATCCTGGCTCCCTGCTCAGCGGGGAGTCTGCTTCCCCTCTACACCTGACCACATTTTTGCTCATGTGTGCGTGGGCGCGCGCGCGCTCTCTCTCTCTCTCTCTCTCATATAAATAAATAAATAATTTTTAAAAAGGGCAATTATATGGCATGATTGGACCTGTAGAGGAGGAGATTGAAGACCCAAGTCTGTTTTTATTATTATTAGATGTTTTATTTTAATCCAGTATGTTAGCAAAGTGTTAAATTAATCTCAGATGTACAGCGCAGTGATTCAGAGTTCTGTACCTGATTCGGCGCTCACCACCATAAGTGCACTCTGAATCCCTTTACCTTGTCCACCCCTCCCCCCACCCAGCGCCCCTCTGGCAGCCACCAGTTTGTTCTCTAGAGTTAAGAGTCTTTTTCTTGTTTTGTAGGTCTCTTTCTTTATTTTCCTTTGCTCGTTTGTTTCTTAAATTCCACATATGAGTGAAATCACCGGGTATTTGTTTTTCTCTGACTGACTGACTTCACTTGGCATTATCCTCTCTAGTTCCATCCATGTTGTTGCAAATGGCAAAATCTCACTTTTTATGGCTGAGTAACATTTCGTGGACATACATATATACACCACATCTTCTTTATCCATTCATCTGGACAGTTGAGCTGCTTCCTTGGTTTAGCTATTGTAAATAGTGCTGCGGTAACCATAGAGGTGTGTGTGTGTTTATAGTTTTTGGGTTAAGAACCGGTAGTGTGATTACTGGATTGTAGGTCAGTTCTGTTTTTAACTTTCTGAGGAGCCTCCGTACTGTTTTCCACAGTGACTGTTCCAGTTCAGTTCTAGTGAACACCCTCACCAACACCTGTTGTTTGTTGTGTTGTTGATTTTAACCATTCTGTCAGGTGAGAGGTGATGTCTTGTGATGAGTGATGGTGTGTGTGTCGAAAGACTGAAGTTTGAATTGTAGGGTAGGTGGGGGAAGGTAGCAAGGAACTTATATTAGAATAATAATATAATTTCGGGTGCCTGGGTGGCTCAGTGGGTTAAAGGCTCTGCCTTCGGCTCAGGTCATGATCCCAGGGTCCTGGGATTGAGCCCCACATCGGGCTCTCTGCTTGGCGGGGAGCCTGCTTCCCCTCTCTCTCTGCCTGCCTCTCTGCATACTTATGATCTCTCTCTCTCTCTCTCTCTGCATCAATTAAATAAATAAATAAATAATCTTTAAAAAAATATTTTTAAAGTGGGAAGACAACAGCAGTCAGCAAATTGACAAATAAATCCGATACGGAGAATAAGGGAAATGGAAGAAACCAAGATGACTTTAAGGTTTTGAATTTGTGAGAAGTAAGATGGTGTTGTCATTAAAGAGAACATGAAGTAAGAACAGATTTGAGAAGGAAGATTAATTTAATTTTGAACATGTTGCTCTGAGGTGCTAGCATTTGAATGGAGGAATGTTGGTTGGCAGTTGGAGAGCTACCAAGGCTTGAGATTTGGGAATCGCTTGCAGGGTAGTTTCTGAAGCTTGAGAATGTGAAGGAAGAGTTAGGAGAGCACATGGAAAAAGAAAGGAAAGTGGCGGAGAACATATTCTTGGGAAATAACTGTTAAGAGAACAGGAGGAGAACCAAGCGAGGATAGGAGTCCAGAAAAAGGTCTGTGGTAACCTTGAGAGTGTGATATATATCTTTTTGGTCATATCACACATTGTTCTATACTGTTTAGCATAGTTCTTTCTTTTTTAAAAATATTTAAGTGATCTCTGCCTCCACTGAGGGGCTCAAAATCATGACCCTGAGATCAAGAGTCACAGGGTCTACTTACTCAACTAGCCAGGTGCCCCATTCTGTGATATATTCTTGGTCTTTCTGCTTTTTGTTTCTTTTTTGATAAAATAGCAAAAGTTCTAACAAGCCATAATTGAAGGATCTCAAAGTGTGAGGAGGACAATGGTTAAAGGAGCTTAGGGATTGGATAAGTGCTTGTCTTAGTATCTCACACTTGATCTACATGGCATAGGAATTATTTTAGACTGTCTTCAAAGAATATATTATCACTTTTGTAGTGCTTTCAGAAAACAAATCGGAAACTAGAAAGAATAACTTGCTAAAGTGCAAGAAGACAGATCTTAGAACTGAAGCTGATTTGTTGAAAGCTGACTGGAAAGATTTCAGTAGCATTTTGCACAAGAATCAGGGCTAGGAAGACTTGGTGTCTTTGGTGCAGCATTTTATTTAGCAAAAAAGAGAACAATCTCTCCGTGAAAGAATTTTTAGGTACTCAAATTTGATCACGAATTGACTTGAAATTTTATAATCTACTTAAGAGAAGAATAGACTTTTGAATATAAAAATACTAATGATTGGGACAAGGTGAAAATAAGTACAGATGGTAGCTGGTTTGGTGTATAACAGTATCTAAAGCATCTATCTTACTCTGTGTGGCAGCACATTAAAGATAAGATAATCTGATTAAAGGACATACCTCAAAGTAGAGGCATCATCCGGTGTGTTAAATTGGTACTATGTGGCATCTTTTTTTTATTGAATTATAGTTGACACAGAATGTTACATTAATTTCAAGTGTACAACATAGTGATTCGATAACTCTCCATTATTCTCTGTGGCATCTTTATGAGGTTATTAGAGTAAAGCTCACTAATGGATAAAGCATGCAGTAGCATATGCACGCAGGTAGAAATTGTCACATGGTTTGGATACTAGCATTCCAGTTTTGGTATAGGAAGAACTGTTTTGGTAAAACTTAACCTCTTTAAGGTCTGATTTAAGTGAAAATACTTGTTAGGTCTGGATATTCAAATTGAAAATTGTAATTTATTAATTTATTTTTTAATTTGGATGAGTGATATGATTAGCTTTAAAATCCAGAATAGTGGGGATCCTGGGTGGCTCAGCTAGTTAAGTGTCTGCCTTCGGCTCAGGTCGTGAACCCCAGGGTCCTGGGATTGAGCCCCGCATGTGGGGCTCTCTGCTCAGCCTGGAGCCTGCTCCCCCCCACCCCCCCACGGTCCTCTGCCTACTTGTGATCTCTGTCAAATAAATAAATAAAAAATCTTTAAAAAAAAAATCCAGAGTAGCTTATGCAAAGCAGAAATAGTATATTTTGCTTTTTTAATATTTCCTTTCTTTTGTTTGTGAATGATTATTTTTTTTTAAAGATTTTATTTATTTATTTGGCAGACAGAGATGACAGGTAGGCAGAGCAGCAGGCAGAGAGAGGAGGAAGTCGGCTCCCTGCTGAGCAGAGAGCCCAGTGCCGGGATGCAGGGCTCCTGGCTCGATCCCAGGACCCTGGGATCATGACCTGAGCTGAAAGCAGAGGCTTTAACCCACTGAGCCACCAAGGCACCCCAGTGAATGATGACGTTAATGTACAAGTTTGCACCTTTATTTGTTGAGTCATTGTATCTGTGTCATCCTCAAAAAGTAGATTTGTTCATGTTAGTTAATACTCAGAGGTATTAGACTTGATTAACCTGAGATTGAAAGCCTTAAAATATATTATTGTTAAATTTTCGATTTACTATAGGACATCTTTTTGAATGCGGGGAGTAGGAGTGGACCTAGTGAATGCAACAGTCTTCCCTGTGTTATATCTGCATCTTTCATATGATGTTAGGACAAAAACAGTGTCTGAAGCCCTTCTTTGAACAAAGATAAAAATGAGAGTATTTAATAGTGTCAACAGCACATTCCTTCCTGTCTTCTTAACTAGTTTTATGTATCTTTGAATAATATTTGCCAGAAAGTATATTTGAAGAGGTTCTTTGTAAATGTGTGTTCATGTTCATATTAATTACATACCTGATATGGTGAATTCAGCACATTTAAAATAGAAGTAATTTTATGTGTTTAATTATTGGACTTCTGATCATTTGTAGGCGAAACTTAACCAAACTTTCCCTGATCTTCAGCCACATGCTGGCAGAACTAAAAGGAATCTTTCCGAGTGGACTCTTTCAAGGAGACACATTTCGGATTACGAAAGCAGATGCTGCAGAATTTTGGAGGAAAGCTTTTGGGGAAAAGTAAGTCTCAAAATAATGAATTTGGTTTTTTTGTTTGTTTTGTTTATGTGTTTGTTTCTTAAGTAGGCTTCCAGCATGGAGCCCATTGTGGGTCTGGAACTCACAAATGCTGAGATCAGGCCCTGCGCTGAGACCCCAGAAGTCAGACCCAGAAGTCAGACGCTTAACCACTGAGCTACCCATGTGCCCCTCAAAATAATGAATTTGAACTGTGAAGAGCTAAAGCTTATGTTGTGGCCTTCTGCTTAATATTTTTTTGATGTTTTAACTTTTTTTTTTTTTTTAAGATTTTATTTATTTATTTGACAGAGAGAGAGAGATCACAAGTAGGCAGAGAGGCAGGCAGAGAGAGGGGGAAGCAGGCTCCCCGCTGAGCAGAGAGCCCAACGTGGGGCTCGATCCCAGGACCCTGCTATCATGACCCGAGCCGAAGGCAGAGGCTTCAACCCACTGAGCCACCCAGGTGCCCCCCTTTTTTTTTTTTTTTAAAGTAAACTGTAGCCTCAGTGCGAGGCTCGAAATCACAACCCCAGCATCAAGAGTTGCATGGTCTACCAAGTGAGCCCGCTGGGTGCCCCTGTTTATTTTTTTAATTAATGAAATAATTATATCATGGGAAAGCATAAAGAAAAATAATGAATGTATATGTACAGTAGGCCCCCCCTTATTGGCAGTTTTACTTTTCGTGGTTTCAGACACCTGAGGTCACCTGAGGTCAGCTGTAGTCCAGAAGCTGATGGTCTTCCTGGTGTATTAGCACAATGTCAGTAGTAGCCTAACACTGTCGCAGTGCTTGCGTCCTTCCCCTCACTCCATCTCCTCAATGTAGGCATCTTATCTCATCCTGACTAGAAGGGTGTCTACAGCACTGAGATGCTGTGAGAGAAAACCCACATTCATGTAACTTTCATTACAGTATATTGGTTATAATTGTTCTATTTTGTTATTGTTGTTGTCTTACTGTGCCTAAATTATAAATTAAACTTCATCATAGGTGCGTGTATAGAAAAAACCCCAGTATATGTAGGGTTTGGTACTATCTGCCTTTGCAGCCATCCATTGAGGATTTTGCAAAGTATCCCTTGCAGATAAGGGGGGCATATTGTACCTACCTCCCCATGTTTTGGAGGTTCTTTTTTTTCTTTTTCCCCTGTGTTTTGTTTTGTTTTGTTTTGTTTTGTTTTTTTAAAGAAATCTTTGCAGATTCAACTGATACACAGGCTCTTATATTGAATATTTGTCTGTCTCTCTCCCCATCCATTCCGCTGTTAATAGATGTTTATGTTTCACATTCTTTGCGCTCACAAACTGTGCCACAGTGAACAAAATTATTTTTGTCTTCATATGCAAGAGCTTCTTCACAGTTACATGCCTAGGAGTGAAATAGCTGAATCAGGGAGTTTCATGTCCTCTGCTTTGCCAGATATTGCCTAATTGCTTTGCCCCAAAGTGGTTATACCAGTTTATATCCCTGTAAGTAGTCTACACAAATTCCATAGCTCTACAGTTGGGCTAACACAGGTAGTGTGACTTGGGTATCATATTTTGCTTTCTATTCCTAATGACAAAGGAGATTGAGCATCTTTTCACAGTTATGACCAGTTGGGATTCTTACTCTGACTTGCCTGTTCCTCTTCCTAACTTGTCCATTTCTCTACTGAGTAACTTGTCTTTTTCCTATTGAAAGACACTGATTGTTAGTTACCTTACGTTACAAATATCTTCTAGTCTGTGGCTAGTTTTCTACTTTGTCATATTATCTTTTGTTGTATAGAAGTTTTAAATTATATAGACAGATTTATGTGTTACACTTATGCTTTTAAGTATTAATATAAATGTTCTTGTATAGCTTATGAAATTTTGGATCAAGGAACTGAAAAAAAAAAAACAGCAATACAGCTTTTTAGTTGTATATACAGATCCTAATATAAATTTCCCTTTAGATGCCGCCTTCTTAAAAATATGCTTAAATGTAAAATATAGAATAATCGGTGATTTAAAAACTTTGTTAAAGAGGATGGGAATAAATTTAACTTTGTTCCTTTTAACTTAATAACTCCATTAAAAGAGTTCAAAATGCCACTTTATCTCTTAATTTCTAGGCAGTGAGTACATAAACTTTTTAGTCAGTGAGCTTGTGTTTACATAAAGATCTTGAGAAATAGAAATCCCATAGTATCTTGTGCTAGCCTTATCTGGAGTTTAATCACTCTTACATTAATAATTTATTCCTCCTCCCTATCAGAACTGTGTTCTTCCTGTGTCTTAAGCCTATTTCCTCCTATCTAGGCCTTGAGATTATGAGTTCCTCAAAGAACTCAGTATGTTTTATATGCTTTTAAAAAGTTAGTTTAAATGTAAGCTTTTAAGTTAGTGAAGGCCTGGCCTCAGATGACATTTATATAAAAAGAGTAATCTCTCTTTCCATGTTTCTTTAAAGAGAACAGCTGTGTGAAGAAAGATGAGAAAGGGAATTAGTTTATGACATATTGCCAAAGAATAGTAGGAAAAGATTTCTCTATTACTAATTTCCTTATTAGAAAGTTAAGAAATATATTATTTATTCCCTTTCTGTTCTCAATCCAAAATATAACTTAACTTCTTTAAGAGAATTGAAATTGATATTGTGACCTTAATGTGGCTTTCTTGGTTATTATGGCAGTGCACAGCATTGTCTCTTTCCTCACTCTGCCTTCCCTTTCACCCCTGCTCCCCCATCTAGGACAATAGTCCCTTGGAAGAGTTTCCGACAGGCCCTTCACGAAGTGCATCCCATCAGCTCCGGGCTCGAGGCCATGGCTCTGAAATCCACTATTGATCTGACCTGCAATGATTATATTTCAGTTTTTGAATTTGACATCTTTACACGACTCTTTCAGGTAGGATACTAAAATGTTGGCTAAACTAGTTGCTTCTTTCCTAAAGGGAGAGCTCTTTAAAAAAATAACATTTGGAAGTTTACATATTGTACAAAATTATTTTTTTTTAGGATTTATTTATTTATTCGACAGAGATTACAAGTAGGCAGAGAGAGAGGAGGAAGCAGGCTCCCCACTGAGCAGAGAGCCGGATGCGGGGCTCGATCCCAGGACCCTGGGACCACAAGGCTTTAACCCACTGAGCCACCCAGGCACCCCTGTACAAAAGTATTTTTAGTCAGTATAGAAATTATAAGCAAAAAAACCTCACTACTCAGTTTTTATCTATTTATTGTTAAACACAATAACTATATAATGTGCTTTCTTCTCCTCACATTTATAATCTCTCTTTTAAATATTCTTTGCATCGTTTAAATCATTGTAGAATGCCCAGAAAATGGGTGTAATCTGATCTATTTAATCAGTTTCCTATTGTTGGACATTTATGTACATTTCCAGCTTTTTCTCCTATTGTATTGAAATTCTTGACTGTTATTATTAACGTGCATTGATGCTTCAGAAAGAGCTCATTTCTTTCTCTCTCTAAAGATAATATGTGTATGCCAAGTGGTATCAGCCTTTATTTGCAACTTCTTAGTTGTACACATGGGCCCTGCTGTTGGTTAGAACTTCTGTAAAATGTCTTGAATTTCATTTTATAATGAAATTTCTTTCTACAAGCATATATTTGTTTCTTCTTAGCTTTTCTGAGTTCTTACGTCTCAAATGTATTTCTCTCAAAGTAACCATATAATTGAAAATTTGTGACAATGAATGGAGAATTGAGGTGGTTTTCTTTCTGTTCTTCCTTGCTCTGAGGACATGGGATGTCCTGAGCTAAGTGGTCTGATCGAGCTCTTGTTCCCTTAGCCCTGGTCCTCTTTGCTCAGGAACTGGAACAGTCTTGCCGTAACTCATCCTGGTTACATGGCTTTCCTGACATACGATGAAGTAAAAGCTCGGCTCCAGAAGTTCATTCACAAACCAGGCAGGTCAGTGCTGGGAAGCAAAGGTGTTTATTCTCCTGAATTCTATGCTTTTGTGACCTCTGCCAGGATAGAGGAAATGTGATCTTGGATTAGTTTCCCAGTGGCTCCGTTGCTGCACTGGGATTGATGTCTGTTTACCAGAAGAATTGACTTATTCAGATCTTAGGATTTGATAAATGCTTTCAAGCCACTTAAGAATTGAACTTATGTATTTTTTGCTTTTGGTCTGGAGTCACTGTAGAATCTATTATTGATGATCCGTTTGATTTTTGTCTCTGTCTTGCCTTCCACCCTAACAAAAGCATATAAAATGTTCTGTTCATCTCTGTTCTCAGTTACATTTTCCGGCTGAGTTGCACTCGTCTGGGTCAGTGGGCTATTGGGTATGTCACTGCTGATGGGAACATTCTACAGACGATCCCTCACAATAAACCTCTCTTCCAAGCCCTGATTGACGGCTTCAGGGAAGGCTTGTGAGTATCTGCTGTTTGCCCCTCGCTGGAATACAGGAATTTAGGGGTTATAAAACTTAATCGTCAGTGACTTGATTCCAGGTGTCTTCAGGACTGAACATTCAAGAAACACATTAACAGGTTGTATTATTTTAACCTTCAGGTTCTGTAGGACTTTTGTTGTTATTTAAAAGGATTCTTTGAGTGAAATGATTTTTCTCTAGTGCTTTAGTTATTACCATGTGTAAACTGTATCTTTTTCCTTTTCCAGATGTTAACTTATTTCCCAATCTATATTTGAAAATACGCCAATTATCAGGAAATGTTACCAGTTATTTAACTAACCCACATTAGAGTGCTTAGATGTTTTTAATAAGAACAGGCTCAGTGGCCTTCATATGCTCTAAGCATTTTGGTTTGGCAGTATTTCTTCAGGCTTTGGGCTTTTGTAATCTCTGCTAATATTGATAAGTAAGTTCTTACTTATTCCAGAATGCTATTCCTTTGGGAACGCAAACTGATTATCGCTTGGTAGGCACTAAAAATACTAGCACTTGACCAGCTGTCAGAAAGCTACTTGTGTTTTAAAGCAACGAGGAGAGTCCATTTTCTGCGCCAGCGTTGGGGCTGAAGGGGGTGCTTCCCCACACATCAGAGCAGGCCGGCACTCCGGGCTTCCTGGTAGCTGGTCTCATGGGCTTCCTTTGCTTCTTGTTACATTTCTTTTGAATTGTTGTCTTTCCATGTTAAATACCTGGTAAACAAGGGCATTTTAGGCCTTTGGTCAAAAACAGATGGTGCTTAAATTAAGAATGTGGGGACACCGACGTAACTCAGTGGTTAAGTGTCCAACTCTTGATCTCAGCTCAGGTCTTGATCTCAGGGTCGTGACATCGAGCCTTGTGTCAGGCTACACGCTGGGTGTGGAGCCTACTTAAAATAAAAATAAATTAATAATTTGTATTTTATGGCTATCCATAGATTAAAATAGGGGTTGGGCCAACTATGGCCCATCAGCTAGCTGTTGCAGTATGGCCTGGAACTAAGATGGGTTTTCCTTTTTAAAGGGTTACTTTAAACAATAATAACCAAAGAATATAGGACACATACTTCTGTGGCTTGCAAAGTCTAAAATATTTATCGTGTGGCCCTTTACAGAAAAAGTTTGTCAGCCACTTAGTTTAAAGATAAAGCCTGTGGCCTTGTGCCCTAGAGAAGGAGTATCATTGTTTGGAGAATATCTTCTTGGAACTGTTCTGTGTTACTTATTTTTTGAAGTATTTATCTTTGGTAAATACAAAGATTTACCTTTGTACCTTATGCAAAGTAGCCTATTTATGTATTTGAGAGAGTGTGCATGAGCTGTGGGAGGGGCCGAGGGGGAAAGAGCATCTCAAGCGGACTCCTGTGCTGAGTGCAAAGCTGATGGTGCAGGGCTCAGTCTCCCCACGCTGAGGTCATGATGTGAACTGGAATCAGGGGTTGGACGTTTAACTGACAGAGCAACCCAGATGCCCCCACAGTTGCCCTTTTAAAGATTTTTTTTTTTTTTTTTTTGACAGAGATCACAGGTAGGCAGAGAGGCAGGCAGAGAGAGAGAGAGGGAGGAAGCAGGCTCCCAGCTGAGCAGAGATCCTGATGCGGGGCTCAATCCCAGTACCCGGGATCATGACCAACCCACTGAGCCACCCAGGCACCCCAACATAGTTGCCCTTTTAGATGAGAGAATGCCCAGCTACTATTTTGTCTGCATTAGCCAGCAGTTATAAATTGTCTTTTTAGTAAAACCCCAAGGCCGGTTACTCTTTTTACAGCTATCTGTTTCCAGATGGACGGAATCAGAATCCCGACCTGACAGGCTTATGTGAACCAACTCCCCAAGACCACATCAAAGTGACCCAGGTGAATTTTGTTTTACCTCCTCACCGGTCTCTGGAGGCAAGCTTTTGTCCTCGACACAATTCATGGTAGAGCAGTATGGAGTGATTGGAACACTTAGGTTTTAAACCATCGACTAGCCTAGTGGATTTATGTGTGTGTAGTTTCTCTAAAGAACTTGAAATAGGACCAAGACCGTGTGCTTTCTGTGTTGGTGAGAGAATGGTGACCACTGTTGGGGCACTTCCATAGAAGCCAAATTTGTGGGGGGAGTAGCAGTCTGGTTTTCCTGGTGTCAGTTGAAGGTTGAGGTCATTCATTCATTCGACAGATACCGCAGTCAGCTGAGTAGTCTCTTCAATTTCTCTTTATTAAAGGAACAATATGAATTATACTGTGAGATGGGCTCCACCTTCCAGCTGTGTAAAATATGCGCTGAAAACGACAAGGATGTGAAAATTGAGCCCTGTGGACATCTCATGTGCACGTCCTGTCTCACGTCCTGGCAGGTATGGCTCTAGACCGTGTGTTCCGCTGTGTAATCCTCGGAGGAACTGGGAGTTTTGTATCCTCTATGGAGAGAAAGGATGGTCTGGTTTGTGGGGGAGGTTTTAAGCTTCTGGTTTCTTTTTTCATCTTTAGGAAATGTATTTCCATATTGTCCATACTTACAGATGAGCCTTTGACCGTCTCCCGTTTGCTCTGCAGGAATCCGAAGGCCAGGGCTGTCCTTTCTGCCGATGTGAAATTAAAGGTACTGAGCCCATTGTGGTCGATCCGTTTGACCCTCGAGGAAGTGGCAGCCTACTGAGGCAAGGAGCCGAGGGAGCTCCCTCCCCAAATTATGAGGACGATGATGATGAGCGAGCTGATGATTCTCTCTTTATGATGAAGGAACTGGCTGGTGCGAAGGTGAGACTTCAGGTTCAGAGACTGGCAGACTCCACTGTGAGTTGTGTTCTAAAGGAATAGAGAGCATTTGATGACATCCAGACCACAGGAAGCAATAGTAGCTGACTATTTACTGAGCATTTACTATGTGAGAGATGCCATGCTGAGTATTTCCCTTTTTCTAACTCCTGTAATCCTGTCCTCGTATATACTCAAATAACCCAAGAGTAGGTACTCTTATTTTCATTTAGCAGATGAAGAAACCAGGGCACGGCAAGGTTAAGGAACTGGCTGAAAATTACATAGCTGTAGCCAGACGTTCTGGCTTCAAGGCTCATGCTTTGTGTCCTAGAACTGGGCTTTCCTCAGCTTGTTGGAGAGAATGAGAGGGGATAAGACAGTGAGGTCCTCTTGCGCTTCTCTGAGTAGGTCTGGTGTTCTGGTGTTCTTTCCTGCGGGTCCTGGCACTAGAAAGTTAGATTGCAGAGGGGAGGGGCACTGTTAGTAACCAAGGACATGGAGACCAAAGTGACTGGAGGGTGGCAGAGGAGGTACCAGGTAGAAGCTAAGCAAACTGGAAAGGCCCTAGTAAAGAGAGGAAACATACAAACTAAGAAAGATGGGATCAAATTTTGTAACATTGGTGGGTAGGGTATCACAGGGATCTGCTAACTAATTAGAAGGAAGGGAGTCCTTTGAAGATGGTAAGCAATACAGGGCAAACAGAAGATTCTAATGTGCTTTTGATTCTCTAGTTGAGGATTTTTATATAAATTTATATAAGGGCAGCCTTCTTTTATAATAGTACCTTACTGCCTGACACATGGTAGATGGAAAGAATGAATTTGGGGAGGCCCCTGGGTGGCTCAGTTGGTTGAGAATCTGACTTGATTTCAGCTCAGGTCATGATCTTGGGGTCCTTGGCTCAAGCCCAGCTTTAGGCTCCATGCTCAGTGGGGAGTCTGTTTGGTATTCTCGCTCGCTCTCTCCCTTGGACCTACCACCCACGCCCCCAGGAAAAGGAATAGATTTGATCTCTTAAATGATTGATCCATGTGTCTCCTCCTCTCTGTCCTCAGTGCCACTGCCCTATTTCAGGCCGTCATCATCGTCTCTTTGCCCCGCTGCCAGCACCGGAGAGCTCAGCGCAAACCTGACCATCCCATTCCTTTGCCTCATACTCTGATGACTTCTCGCTACTTAATGGGTTAAGCAATTCTCCTTTCCTCCAGCACTTTGCCCTTAAAATCCTTTTTGCTTTATGTTTTGTGGTTCAGCAAGGCCAAACCACTAAAATCTCTTTGTGCTTTTGTCTTGGTAGTTTCTTTTTTCTTTTTTTAAAGAATTTTAAAATTTCTTTCAGAGAGGGAGCTTGTGAGCAAGGGAAGGAGCAGAGGGGGAGGGACAAGCAGACTCCCTACTGAGTGGGGCTCAATCCCAGGACCCTGAGATCATGACCTGAGCCGAAGCTAAGGGCAACTGAACCATTCAGGTGCCCCTGTCTTGGTAGTTTCTTCATAAGTTAGTTGAGTTTTCATTTCCTAGGACGCCTTTCCAGACTGTTCCTGCTTCCCCCACCCCCAGTTCCCGTGTGTTTACATACACATAATTTCTAGGTCTACCCAGGTGTCTCTGAGACACTGAGTATGTCTGCCATAGATCTTACTACCTCATAATATCTTATTAAATGTATTTTCTGGTATATTATAAATTATAGAAGGCAAGAGCCATGTCTCATTTGTAATTTACTATTCAAAATTGAGCACATAGCAATTACGTTGAATGTTTAGAAATTGAAACAACTTTAGTATAGGAGTTAATAAATCTGTGCTTTATCAATAGCAGGTAGTTAAGGAAGACTGGAATGAGCAGTACATTTTTGGTTTTTTGAAGTGGACAGATTTTTTAGTTTTGGCCCCTTATAACAGGTTCTTTGGGTCCATTTTAAGAGATAAGTTTGAGGGACACCTGGGTGACTCAGTTAAGCGTCTGCCTCTGGCTCAGGTCATGATCCTGGGGTCCTGGAATCAAGTCCCACGTCGGGCTCCCTGCCCAGCGGGGAGTCTGCTTCTGCCTTTCCATTCACCGCTCTCTCCTCATGCTGTCTCTCTCTCTGTCTCTCAAATAAATAAATAATTTAAAAAGAGATTAATTTGATCTCTAAAGCAGTTTTATATGTTCTTACATAGATTTCTTCTGTTCAGTGTTGAAAATCTATTGGTAACTCCTGGAGTATTAGGGAAGCTGAATACTAAGATAAGTGATTTTTCCTGGCTATATTTATTTGAAATTAAAATTACCCTTTTCTCTTCATGAAATTCTATAGATGAATAATACTTATTGTGGAGAAACAGGCATCGCATTCAGTGTTGATGTGGGTACAGATTAGCCCATCTTTTGGAAGGACAGTTTGACATCTATCAAAATGCATAATGGTCACAGTTTGAACTAGCAATTCCAATTCTAAGGATTTATCCTAAAGAAATCCTCAGATAAGCACCCAAAGATACAGATCCAGTTCTTATAGCATTATTTGCAGTAATGAAAAATTCGAATCAACTCACATGTCCAGCAGTTAGAAATTATGATACACCCATGTGTTTGTATTCTGTTGCTGCCATAACAAATTACTACAAATTTAGCAGCTTAAAGCAACACAAGTTTATTCTGTTACAGTGTTGAAGGTCAGAAGCCCAACACGTGTGCCCTCTAGCTAGATCAGGGTAGATGCAGGTCTGTAGTTCTTCCTGTAGGCCCTAGGGGAAAACCCAGTTCCTTTTCTATTTGGATTTGGCAGTGTTTAGTTGCTTGCCAGCTGTAGGATTGAGATCCCCATGTCCTTGCTGGCTGTCTGCTCAGGGTATCCCAGCTTCTAATGGTCAGCCACACTCTTTGGCTCCTGGATTTCTTTCTTCTTCCTTCTGCCTTCTCTCTGAGGTTCTCTGCTGTTAAGTACTCATGTGGGATGTGAGGGTGGTATGGCTGCAACATCTGTCACCCCACTGATCACCAGGGTTGATTTGGCCGATCTGGCTGGTGAGGCGGGTGTCCCCTTCCTCCCTCACAGCTCCATGTGCGTCTCTCCCAAAGCTGCATGCTTGGTTGAAGAGGACGACCTTCCCCAATAGAGGAGAGGACTGGTCTTCGGTTGGGGTATACGAGTAGCTGTACTCCACTGCTAGAACCTTCAAACAAGCTCTCAAGGACTCATGTGATTAGATTGGGCCTATCCAGATAGTCCAGGATAATTCCCCCATCTCAAGATCCGTACCTTCAGTCACATTAGCGAAGTCCTTTTTACCAAGTAAAATGACATGTTCAGTTTCTGGGTTTCAGGGTGTGAATAAACATCTTGGGGCTGGGGGATGGGGAATCCTCATTCTGCCTGCTACAGTCCCCATAATGGAATGCTCTGCAGAATGAGTTCGGTGTACGTATACTTACGTCAAAAATTGCCTAATACTAAATTTAAAAAATAATTGTATATTATGTGTAGTATCACCTTATTTCTCTTTAAAAAAAAAAAAGTTTTTTTAACATGCATAGGGGAATAATTGACTACCCACGGAATTGCTGTAATGTTTGAGGGCACAAGTTTCGAGGACTTGGACTTTATGGGGATATTTGAGGGTTTTACAGCAAGGTGTCCATTATGCTGGGTAAGAGGCTCTTTATTGGGTGCTGTAAGTATTGAGTGAGATAAGAAACCTGAAACAAAGGCAGCGAGGAGCTAGTGGTTGTATTTGAGAAGAGAGCGTGTGTGCGGGTGGAATAGTTTACCACAGGCAGATAGTGTGCGCTGTTGTAGATGTTGGGTCCACACTCTAAGTGCTGTAGGGCTGTAAAGAAAAGAAAAGGAACTCTTTTCCCATAGCTGATCTGTATGAATGATTTTAAATTTACTCATTTAAATAAAAGTCATAAACGTACACTGGAGAAGTTCAAATACAGAAAAAAACAGCTTCGTGCATGGTGCTGTCGCTTGGCCATTCTGTAATTTTTTTAGTTTCTTAATGGACGTTCACATTATTTCCAGGCTTACACAGACTGATACTCTTTTCAGGTCTGTAGGTTAAATTCCTGGCAGTGGAACTGCTGGATGAAAGTGAATGTACATTTAAACTCTTTGATGGAGGAAAGGATATAATTAGGGAAGGGGCGATGGGAATTGCGCAAAGTCAGTGCTCTTGCATTTCTTAGTTTAGTAGGTGCTACGTGGGTGTCTATTATTCTTTGTATGAATTAAATTTGTTATAAAATATTTAACTTTTTTTTAGTAGATAACTAAAATTTATCCCCACTTTTTTTTTTTTTAAGGATTTTATTATTTATTTGACAGATCACAAGCAGGCAGAGAGAGGGGGAAGCAGGCTCCCCACCGAGCAGAGAGCCCGATGCTGGGCTTGATCCCAGGACTCTGGGATCATGACCTGAGCTGAAGGCAGAGGCTTAACCCACTGAGGCACCTAGGCGCCCCTGAGAGAAAACTTTTGAGACGTTTAATACCTTAGATATCTGTTCAGCCTTTAGACTGACTAGTTACCCAATGCTAGGTTGAAAAAAAAACTCTAAAAATTGTTATGGCTTCACTTCACTTCAGGTTCTAGTGTTTTTTTGCTATTTGGTACCCCCTTTCCCATTATCCAAGAAGCTTTTAGTTTATTCTCCTTATGCTTGATTCCTTGAAAACATAAGGGTGCTTTTGGTTTGTTTGCTTGTTTGTCATGTTTTTTTTTTCTTCATTGGGCTGGCTATGCAGTAAACCCTTTCTATATGGATATTTATGTCCCTTTGGTCATAGAACCATTCTTGTGGTATTTCTCTGATTATTTCCTCTCCACTTGTGCTTTTTATCTTTTTCTGCAACTTGATTATCTGCTGTAATAAAAGAACGGTGCAAGGATAGTTACGATGTTGAGCCACAAAGAGTGTAATTAGCTCAGCCCTCTGCACTTCAGGAAGGGGAACAAGCCATAGATGGTGAGAGGGGTTGTAGGCAGAGAGGGGCGCCTGGCTGGCTCAGTCAGTAGAACGTGCGACTCTTGTCTTGGGGTTGTGAGTTTGAGCCCCCCGTTGGGTTGAGTGTAGAGATCACTTAAAATCCTTAAAAAAAAAAAAAAAAAAAAAAAGGCAGAGAGGGCTTTTTTCCAGTTGGGAAACAACCTGAACAAAGGCAAGGAGGTAGGAATTGCAGAGTCAAGACTGGTAGGAGAGTGGGAGTTATGGATGGACAAGCTGTTGCATAGTGTGAGGACGGCTCAGCTGGTAATGGCAAGCAAACGGATTTGGTGAGATAAGAAACCAGAATTTGGGAGAATTGTGAGAAGGTGGTTTTAATAAATCAGATCTGAGGTTGGTAAGTAGAATGAAGAGGCAGATCGAGATATGAGACTCTCTCGGGGCACCTGGGTGGCTCAGTTGTTAAGTATCTGTCTTCAGCTTATGTCGTGATCCCAGGGTCCTGGAATCAAGCCCCGCATTGGGCTTCCTGCTCCGGGAGGGCCTGCTTCTCCCTTTGCCACTCCCCCTGCTTGTGAGGGCTTTCTTTGCCTTCATTTACCGCCCAGCACTAATGATAGGCCCAAGTATGTGAATGGGTATCTTTCTGTCATCTTACATAAGTGCTTGTAATACATATTTGCCTTTATTCCATCTGTATTGCTCCCTGGGAGAGAATGTAAATGCCAGGTAGCATTTTGTATGAATTATGCAGATCTCTTGATAGCTCGCCTGGACAAGCTTACCAGCCATTCATCACCCTGCTGCAGGCTTGGAAATAGGAGAGGTTATACATGTATTGCTTCGTCTAATTTGGCACCTCATTTTTTTAAGGACACAAATTGATGGGAAATATTAATTCCTTTAAATTACTGACTTGAAATAACACTTCTTCAGAAGGACTTGAGATGCTTTTTACTGGTTCTGTTGATTCTTTCCCTCTAAATGTCTTTTTTTCTTTTTTCTATTCTAACAAGCCAGAGAATTTCTCATCTTTGATCTCTCATTGTTCTGTGCCTTAAATGTTATCTCCCCACATGATTTGTTGAGAGGTTAATGTCTGCTCCTTCCTTTTTATAAGGGTTCCTCTTTTTGATCTTGAAAAGATTTTTTTCTTTCTCTGAAGAGGAGGAGGTGGAAAATTGTAATACTTGTTTTCAGTTGTGAGCTAGGGAGCTTCTTGTAGCAGAGCCATTTCTCCATACTTGCCTGTGGCTTGGATCTGCGTGGTAGTTCTGTGATTGAGAGCGCCCTCTTACGGTGACGCAAAAATAACTCAGGAAGCCTGACCCATTGGTTGTAACAGTGTTCAGAGTACTTGCTGTCTGCGCTTTAGGAGGAATTGAAAGATGCCACTCCCTCATACAAGAATAACCTATTGGGAAATTTTATGTGTGTCAGGTGGAACGGCCTCCTTCTCCGTTTTCGATGGCCCCACAAGCTTCCCTTCCCCCGGTGCCACCTCGACTTGACCTTCTGCAACAGCGGGTGTCTCTTCCTGCAAGTGCTTCTGGTCTTGGAACTGCTTCTAAGGTAAGATGTTACCCATTTCTACAGTCTTCTGATTCTTTGTTGTGGATTATAGCATTGTGGATTACAGTGGGGTTTTTTGGTTTTTTAGATAAGTAGATTTTGATTGATTTATTTTCCTCATGCTTCGCAGGTAGCTTCTGTCTCCCTTCATAAGGACAAACCATTACCAATACCTCCCACACTTCGAGATCTTCCACCACCACCCCCTCCAGACCGGCCATATTCTGTTGGAGCGGAATCCCGGCCGCAGAGACGTCCCTTGCCTTGTACACCGGGTGACTGTTCGTCCAGAGACAAACTGCCCCCTGTTCCCTGTGGCCGCCTTGGGGAATCATGGCTGCCTCGGCCAATCCCCAAAGTACCAGTGGTTGCCCCCAACTCTAGTGACCCCTGGACAGGTAGAGAATTAACCAACAGGCACTCACTCCCATTTTCATTGCCCTCACAAATGGAAACCAGAGCGGATGTGTCCAGGCTTGGAGGCACATTCAGTGTGGATACCTCCATGGTGAGTCCTGTTTCTGACATTTCTTTGCCTATTAACAAATACTTTTGCATGACGTTGAATGGGTCAGAGTTTTGTGATAGGTTTTGTGCAGGATTCTGAGACAGTGAAACATCCCTGTCCTCAGGCGTGTGTATATGTACCCTCAAGAAGTGTACTACTAGAGCAGATAAAGCGTGTTTGCCAATAATGCTGTAGGGACGCATGTGCACCTGCGTGTATGTGTGTATGTATGGCTGGATTCATATAGTGTGAGTATTATAAATAGAAAGCATTGAAGTTGTAGAGAAAGGAGAGATTATTTCCAAATAGAGCAATCATGAGGGCTTTATGGAACAAATGACATTTGAATTCAATGTGTTCTTTCCAAAGTGAGTAGTGTGAAGGTCACAAGTACAAGGACACAGATGCTTGGGGTATATTGTGGAACTAGAAGTAGTTTAATTTGAGTGGAGCAGAAGTTTTGTATGTCAGAGGAGGGAAGGTCTAGAAAGGGGCATTAGTACTAGATTGGAGGACCTTGAAAATCCCATCAAGGCCAAAAGAGTTTTAATTTATTTGGTAGGAGATGAGCACTTGAAGGTTTTAAATTAGGGGAATGACATGAGCAAAGTGATGGTTTACAGAGATAAATCCAGTAGTATGCAAAAATGGATTGCTAAGAGAGTAGATTGAGAGAAGGTTAGTGGTTCATTGTATAAGCATGAGATAAGGGTCCAGACCTGGGGGTGGGGAGGTTTATTTGTTCTTTTGTTGGTTCATATGTGTATGTGCTCCACAAAAAAAAATTCTGCCCTCACAAAGTTTACATTCTAATGGAGTAAAGACAAACATGGTAAGTTAATAAAACAAAGGACATTGGATGCTAATGAGAGCTATGGAGAAAAAGAGCAGAAAAAAAGGGGTATTGGGGCAGTTGATGTTGGGTCAGGGGTACATGGAGGGATGGGGTACAATTCTGAGCAAAGATCTGGAGTGCTGTTGAGAGCGAGCAGTGCTGATTCTGAGGGAGACCCTTCGAGGATGAAGGGGAGGCAGGTGAGTTTGGGTGACTATGGTGGGAAGTAAGCAAGGGGGAGAATGCGCTGGTGCACATTTCATTGACCTGCTTTCTCTTGTGTATGTGAGCAGTGTTATTTCTTATGTGCTACACAGATAGTTGAAGGTTAATTAGCAGTATTAACTACATAGTAATGCTGCCAGTCCCCTTCAGACAAATTAAAAAAGGGGGAGAAAAACCTGTGAGCAGTGAAGTTTGGAATATGGCGGAGCCCTCACGTGAACTGGGTGCTGCTGCTTGGTGGCGAGAGAAGGGGGATGGTCACTTCCAAGTGGCATTGAGTGACAGGCCGTCTAATTCATGAGAATGAATTAGGTCCGGCTTTCTGGTGACTGCAGAAAGAGGTGTTAGGTTTTTAAAGCTAGACAGGGTATGTGTATCGACAGCGCATTTCCTCAAATATTCTAGAGTCAAAACAAAACCCCCCATTTCCTTGGCTCTTTTTAGATCTCTGTCTTCCTCGCCCTGACATTTAAACTCTGTTCAGAGCCTGAAAGCAGCTCTGCTTTTGATCAGATGTAGTAACGTGTGAGTGGCATTGAGAGCGGGGTCTGGGTCTGTGTTACTGTTCTTAATATTTTGACGGGGTCGGAGAAGGAAGAGGAGACACTTGAGTCGTGTTAAGTAGGTTCTTTCTCACTTTTCTTTCCAGAATGTGAATAACAACCCATTAGCAGGTTCAGAGTGCGAGCACCCCAAAATCAAACCTTCTGCATCGGCCAATGCCATTTACTCTCTGGCAGCCCGGTAAGTACAAGGCGGCAGCCCGCACAGCGGACGCGCTCCCGCTGACCAACAGCCTCCGCACAGAGCGTAGGGAGCCCAGGGCGGCCTGAGGAAGAAAGTATAAGCTAATCTGTGTTTGTATCAGCTCAAAACTATATCCTATGTTTTGGTCTCCTCTTTTCTCTATGTCTGTGTACATGATCAGCCTTGCTGGGCTTAGTGATTTTATTAATCTTCTCAAAGAAGCAGTTTTGGTTTTGTTGACTTCTATAAAAAAAAAAAAAAAATCTTAATCATTCTTATAATTTTTAAGTTTGATTCTTAATTCTTAGTATGTATGGTAAAGTACACAAATACACCATCTTGGGGCACCCAGGTGGCTCAGTCGGTTAAGCGTCTTGACTCTTAGTTTCAGCTCGGGCCATGATCTCAGGGCTGTGCGATCGAGCCCTGTGCTGAGCTCTGCATGGGGCACGGAGTCTGCTTGGGATTCTCTCTCTCCCTCTGCCCCTCCCCACTCCCTTTCTCCCTCTCTAAAAATGTATACATATACCATCGTACTTAGAAGTGTACGGGTCAGTGGGATTAAGTGCTTTCACATTATGGAACCATCACCGTCATCCGTGCTCATAACTCTTCATCTTGTAAAACTGAAATCCTGCGCATACTGAGCAGTTGCTCCCTGTCCTTCCCTGCCCCGGCCCCTGCAGCCACCGTTACGCTTTGTCTTCAGGATTTTGACTACTTTAAATACCACCTGTAAGTGCAACCGTACAGTATTTGTCTTTCTGTGACTGGTTCAATTTACTTATTGTAATGTTCTCGTCCATGTTGTAGAACATGGCAGACTTTCCTTACTCTAAGGCAGAGTAATATTCCAGTTGTGCCCCCCCCTTATCTGCAGGGGGTACCTTTCAAGGCCCCCTGAATGCCCAAAACCAAGGATAGTACTGAACCCTATGTGTACACTGTGTTTTCTTTTCTAACATACATACATACATATATACGTACATACATGGTAAAGTTTAATTTATAAATTAGGCACGGTAAGAGATTAGCAACAACAATAATAAAATAGAACAGTTGGAACAGTTTGCTATAGAAGTTGTATGAACGTGGTTTTTCTCAGAATACCGTACTGTACTCCCCCTTCTCGTGGTCATGTGACATAAAGTGCCTCTGATAAGAAGAAGTGAGGGGGGTGATGTAGGCATTTGGACGTAGTATTAGGCTACTGTTGACCTTCTGATAATACATCAGAAGGAGGATCATCTGCTACCACACCACAGCTGACTATGGGTAAGTAAAACCACAGAAGATAAAATTGCAGATAAAGGGTGACTCCCGTACCATATTTTGCTTATCCGTTCATCGGTGGGTAGACACTGGGATGGCTTTCACGTTTTAGCTGTTGCAGTGATGCTGCTGTGAATGTGGGTGAACAGATACTGGTCAGGGCCCTACTTTCAATTCTTTTGAATATATACGCAGTAGTAGTAGTCCAGGATCCTATGGTAATTCTATTTTTAATTTTTTGAGACACCAGCATACTGTTTCCCATGCCCTTTTTGTGGCATCTTTAGGCTTTTCTGTATATGAGATCATATCATCTGCAAACAGGGAGATAATTTTTCTTCTTTTCCGATATGATTGCCTTTTATTTTTCTTGCCTTGTTGATCTGGTTAGACATTCTAGTACTGAGACATCTGGGTGGCTCGGTCGGTTAAGCGTCTGCCTTCTGCTCCAGTCACCCTGGGGTCCTGGGATCGAGTCCTGCATTTGGCTCCCTGCTCAGCGGGGAGCCTGCTTCTCCCTCTCCCTGCCGTTCCCCGTGCTTATGCTTGCTCTCTATCTGACAAATAAAATAAATAAAATCTAAAAAAACAAAGAGAAAAAAAAAGAAATTCCAGTACTCTTGAGTACTCAGGAATGGTGAGAGTGGACATGCTTGTCTTGTTCCTGATCCTTTGGGAAAAGCTTTCAGTCTTTCACCATTGCATATGATGCTTGCTGTGGGCGTTTCATATATGGCTTTCGTTATGTTTAGGTACTTTTATTCCTATTTTAGTTGAGTGTTTTTGTCTAAAAGGGTGTTAAATATTGTCAGATGCTTTTCTGCACCAACCGAGATGATTGTGTGGGTTTTTTTTCCCTTTTGTTGACCTGCTGTATTTATATTAATCCGCTTGCATTTGTTGAGCCATCCTTGCATTCCAGGTGTGAATCCCACTGATGTATAACGGTGCATAATCCTTCTTAAGTGCTGCTGAATTCTTTTTGCTGGTATTTTGTTGCGGACTTTTGCATCGGTGTTCATAAGAGACATTGGTGTGTTGTTTTCCTCTAGTGTCCTTGTCTGGCTTTGTGTCATGATTGTGCCATCCTCACAGAATGAGCTAGAAAGTGTTCCTTCTTCAGGTTTTTGGAGCAATTTGAAAAGAACTGGTGGCGTGCCTGCGTGGTCCATTGAGTTAGGCGTCAGCCTTCAGCTCAGGTCATGATCCCCCTGCTTGGTGGGAGCCTTCTTCTCCCTCTGCCTCCACTCCTGTGATTCTTGCTCTCTCTCTCGTTCTCTCTCTCCCAAGTAAATAAAGTCTTTCAAAAAAAGAATCGGTACTCGTTTTGTATTAAACACTTGGTCGCATTCACCAGAGAAGCTATTAGGTACGCGGCTTATTGTTGTTGGCAGGTTTTGGACTACTGAATTCATCTCCTATAAGTCTCTTCAAATTCTCAATTTTTTGTGATTTAGTCTTCGGAAGTATTGTGTTTCTAGGAATTTGTCCATTTAAGTTACACATTGTTTTGGCATATAACTATTCATAGTACTTTCTTAAAATCTTTTTTATTTCCTAGAATTGGTAGTAATGTCTCCACTTTAGTTTCTGAGTTTTAGTAATTGGAGTCTTCTCTCTTTTTTTCTTAATCCATCTAGATAATGACACGAAGATAATGATAATGACATCGTGACACAAAGCCAGACAAGTTTTATCAGTTTTGTTGCTCTTTCTGAAGAACTTTTGTTTTCATTGATTTTTCTCTGTTGTTGTGGGTTTTTTTTTTTCTCCTATGTATGTATTTATTTGACAGAGAGAGCGAGCGAGCACCAGTAGGCAGAGCAGCAGGCAGAGGGAGAAGCAGGCTCCCCGCTGAGCAGGGAGCCTGATGTGGGGCTCCATCCCAGGACCCTGAGATGATGACCTGAGCCGAAGGCAGTCGCCTCACCGACTGAGCCACCCAGGCGCCCCAGTTCCTGTATTTTATTTACTTCTGCTCTAGTCTTCATTGCTTCCTTCCTTCCATGAGCCTTGGTTTTGGTTGATTCTTTTCGTAGTTCCTTAAGTTGTAAAGTTAGGTTGGTTTGAGATCTTTTTTTATCTTTAATGGAACCATCAATGCTATAAATATAGCACTGCTTCAGGTTTTGTTGCACCGTGTTTTTGGTCTCATTCACCTCTAAGTGTTTTCTAATTTCCTTTGTAATTTCTTCTTTGATCCATTGGCTGTTTAAAAGTGTATTATTTGATTTTTACAATTTTGTAGAATTTTCAGTCTCACTTTTGTTACTGATTTCTAATTTGATGAGATTGTGGTCAGAGAAGACACTTTGCATGTCTTTTAAAATCTATTAAGACTTAATTTGTGGCCTCACATATTATCTGTCTAGAAACTGTCCCTGTGCACTTGAGAAGAACGTGTGCCACTGTTGAGTAGAGTGTCATGTCTATGTCTGTTAGAGCTGATCGGTTTATATGTTGTTTAAGTACTGTCTCCATGCTTCTGTCTGGCTGTTCTATCCATTACTGTGGGTGAGGTTCAGAAATTTCCGCCTATTGGGGCATCTGGGTGGTGCACTTGGTCAGGTGTCCAGCTCTTGGTTTCGGCTCAGGTCATGAGATCAAACCCCACATCAGTCTCCAAGCTCAGCACAGAGTCTACTTCAGGATTCTTCCTTCCTTCCCTTTCTCTCCCTCTGTCCCTCACCTCCCCGACCCCCATATGCACATGCTCACTCTCCCTCTTTTTCTCTCTCTCGAATATTTTTTAAAGTTCCTTTATTCAGTACATTATTATTTGATAGGTTGTCACCTGTTTTTTTTTTTAGTGTCATTAATAGTACCGTAGGGAATATTCTCGATTATTTTCTTAGAGAAAATTCTTAGTCGTGGAATTTCTGAGTCCAAGAGTATGCATGTTTGGTTATATATTTTGGGGGAATTACACTCCAGAAAAGTTGTACTAATTTCTTATTTCTAAAACTGTGTAAGAAAGTATCCATTTCCCTATATTTTCCCCAATACTTGGTATTTTTCCTTAATCTTTATAGGCATTTCCTTAATCTTTATAGGTATTTCCCACAAACAATTTATTATATGAAAAGTGTCAAGCATAGAGTCAGGGTGACAGATTTTCACCGTGACCATCCACATACTCCCCGCCTGGGTTCTACTGACAGCATTTTTTTATCCTTGTTTTTTTTTTTTTTTTTTTTTTAAAGATTTATTTATTTATTTGACAGAAATCACAAGGAGGCAGAAAGGCAGGCAGAGAGAGAGAAGGAAGCAGGCTCCCTGCTGAGCAGAGAGCCCGATGCAGGGCTTGATCCCAGGACCCTGGGATCATGACCTGAGGCAAAGGCAGAGGCTTTAACCCACTGAGCCACCCACTATCCTTGTTTTATCACTCATTTCTGTCTATCCTTTTTTTTCCCCTTTAATCTCTACACCCAGTGTGGGGCTCGAACCTACAACCCTGAGATTAACCATCACATGCTCCATGACTGAGCCCGCCAGGCACCGCTCTGTCTGTACTTCTGTCCATCCATAAGTCTATCTTTTTGGACACGTTTCAGAGTAAATTGTAGATACTAATACAGTTCCACCTGAAAACGTGAGCATGCCTTGTGCAAAGAAAGTAACGCGAGGACATGAGAAAAACAAAATCTCCGATTATGTTATAGGGATTGTCTGTGTTAGGTTTCCTTGGCATTTAAGTGTCTTATAATCAACTGCTGCTTTCATAATTGGGAAAAACAAACACTGAGTAAACACAGGCAAACCCCGTAGGTGCTCCCGCTAGTTACAGACTGCTTCAGATGCATGGGGACGGTGTAAAGGACACGGGGGAGATGCTCTCTTTAACTCACATTCCCGGTAGCCATTGTGTCTGTGTGCCTGTGTGTACGTGCGTGTTTCTCAATTTTGTGGATTTGTTTTGTGTTGTTTTCTTGTTATTTTTGTCTTTGTCTGGTTTCAGGGCAGGTAGTAGGAGAAATTTCAGTTCACAATTTCTGGGTGAGAGTTTGTACGCCCTTTGGGTATGACAGCGGGATCCCTGAAGCAGGAGTCAGGATGGGACATCTGGTCTCAGATCTGGTGTTAAGCTAGCAAGGCACCTGATCTCTTTTATTTCAGATGGTTCTTACATCAAACAAGGAGAAAAGATGTTTATACTATGAGATAACAAATGAGAAGGCTTTTGACAAACTGTAAACTCTCTGAAACTGTAGGTAGATTCTAGAGTGGGGACTCGGTACAGGTTCCTAGCATACGGGATGGGGACTCCCGACTTACCTGGGAACGGAGACTCATGAGTATCAAGTATTGCCCCCGTTTGCAGCCCAGCTCAGCGCAGCTACATCTGTGGTCAGCTGAGAGCAGAGATCTGTTAGTGCCATTTGTAACATCGACCGTTCTTGGCCGGGAGGAGTAGTAGTTCCCTAGGTGCCATCTGGTCACTCTATCGGATTTGAGTTGTGGCCTGGTTGAAGGCACTCATTTCATACTTGCACGTTTAGCAGCTTGTTAGTTTTCAGTTTCTTTCTCTTTTATTCTTCTTCTTCCAGGCCTCTTCCTGTGCCAAAGCTGCCCCCTGGGGAGCAGTGTGAAAGTGAGGAGGACACGGAGTATATGACCCCCTCCTCCAGGCCTCTGGGGCTTCCAAAGCCAGATGGGAAACGGCCTTTGGAGACCGCCCAGAGTTCACGGTACGTTCATGACAATCCCATCTGGGAGCGGGGGTGACACCACTCACCTGCTTGGCTGCGGCCTGTGTGATGTCACCGGCCGGAGTTAAAGCGGACGGTTGTATGCGGCCCCTAGTGTTTGGTCTCTTCCAGCTATAGGCGATCCCACTTACACTTCCTCACGGTCATGTTCATTTTAAAAACACTCATCTATTATGCATCGGAAGAGTCAGTCTTGGGACATTTGTTAGTGATCCTGGCAAAAGGAGTATGTGTTGTCCTGATAGACTCTGGGTCTAGAATAGTGAAGACCAGATGAGTGTTAATAAGTTTGCAGGTAACAGAGTTCTGTTGTGAAGATCATCTGCCCCGTTCCTTCTGCTTCAGAGCGTGTGACTGTGACCAGCCGATTGATAGCTGTACATACGAAGCAATGTATAATATTCAGTCCCAGGCGACGCCATCAGCCACAGAGAGCAGCTCCTTTGGTAAGTAGCTGTCCTGCCACTTGGAAGATCAGTGCTGTGTCATAGGAATGAACCTGTAATATTTGGCTATTTGGGGCAGCTTGATCTTAGCAAAAACTTCTTTTAAATAATTTCCTTTGCAAAATATCTTTGATCCATGGGCAGCAAAATCCTCTCCTCTCTTTCATTTCCTGTTCCCACAGCGAGTTCCCTTTTCATCCTTTCAGGGCCTAGAGACATTTGGAGTTATGGGGCCTGGGTGCTGACATTTCCCTTTTATTTCCTTTGCTTTTTAGCGTTGATGAAATTCTTTTGTGTGTGGGTGGTGAACACTCTATTCCCATATCAACTAGCTTCCCAAGTGGAAAGTCCAAGAAGGCAGCACACACAGGCTCTTCAGCTGGTGCTCCAAGGTGACATGTCGATAGCGATGTTGAACCAGTGCCATAAAATGGCTCTGAGTCTCTGGCGTCAGCGGCCATCACCGTTGGCAGGGGTAGCCGTTGCCCCGTCCAGGAGAGCAGAGCTTCGGGATTGGCACAGACTGCATTTTCTCTGTTCTTTTATCTCCAGCCTCAGGGCTTCACATGGTGGTTGGCCTGGGGTAGAGAGTCGGTAACTTTGATGGGTTTCTCTCCACGAGCTGTATTAGCGCACGGGTGTGTAAGAAGGTGGTGACAGCACACACTTTTTTCTCTAGGGGAAGGGAGTCTGGCTGCGGGCCATGGGGGTGCCGGCCCCGAGGGATCAGAAAATGAGGAAGACGGCTATGACGTCCCTAAGCCGCCGGTGCCGGCTGTGCTGGCCCGCCGGACCCTCTCCGACATCTCTAACGCCAGCTCCTCTTTTGGCTGGTTGTCTCTGGAAGGCGAGCCCACCACACGTGAGTCTCCAGGCCGGCTTGAGTTTGTGCTATGGCAGAGGTGACTGCTGGGCCACAGAGCCTTTGTCACCAGATTTTAGTTTCTTTAGTCTAAGTGGGAGGAAGAGCTGGTCCGGGGTCCTGGTTAAGAAGTTAAACTGGAGACCGATTTTTCAGGATTCTGCCAGGCTTAAGAGGTTGTTCCTTAAACCCTGGCCCCTCTTGGCTGGTGGGAAGTAGGGCTTCCGGTTCTTCCGAGCATGTATTAGGACACTGGTAATGAAGCCTGATGGTACAGAGCACGCATTCCTGACTTCTGGACCCTGTTGCGTTGCCAGGAGGGCATGCAGGCTCTGGAAAGCACACTGAGCGGGCTTGGAGCCAGGCTGCACTTGGGCCTTGACCGTCAAGGTCTGCCCTCGCACCTGTGCCTGCCTGGAAGGGCAGCACCCAGGGTTGCTGTCCTGCTGGAAACTGAAGCCCGAGCTCAGGACAGCTGGCGAAAGAGAGACAACATCCAGCTGCCCAGGGAGGAGGTGACCCCACCCACCCAGCCTTGCTTCCTGCTGCTCAGCGGCAGCTCAGGCTTCCTTCTCTTCTCCTCCTTTGTCAGAGGAGACGTTTAGCGTCCTCTCTGGCCCCATCTGAAACGTTATTTTCAATCGTCCCAGCACTACTGTGCATGAACACTTGTTACAAAATGTGTAAAGCACGATGATGTAGATAGAGGTGTCTGAACTCGGGGCAGCAGTGTCCCTATCAGTGGAGCAGGCGGATGGTATATTTAGAAGGTGGCTCCTGCCAGGAGGGAGGAGGAGGTGGAGGTTAGCTGCTACAACCCTGGAACCTGTAGAGTCTGGCCCTTTGAGAGCCCAAGTACCCTGTTGCAGTAGGTCAGCTCAATCCTAGGACACTGTTCTTACTGCCTTTAAAGGGTGGCTCCCCCCAGATTTGCACCTCTTTTCTGTTTGATTTCTTCTAGATTTCACCGAGGGTTCCCAAGTTCCTGAAAGGCCTCCCAAGCCGTTCCCTCGGCGAATCAACTCAGAACGGAAAGCAGGCAGCTGTCAGCCGGGTGCCGCCGCCGCCACCGCCGCCGCCTCCTCACCACAGCTCTCCAGTGAGATCGAGAGCCTCATGAGCCAGGGCTACTCCTACCAGGACATTCAGAAGGCCCTGGTCATTGCCCACAACAACATCGAAATGGCCAAGAACATCCTCCGGGAATTTGTTTCTATCTCGTCTCCTGCCCACGTCGCCACCTAGCAGAGCCCTCCCCGCTGCGGCGTCAGGACCAGTGAGCCGGGCGCTGTCCCCCGGGCGGCCCCTCAGAGGGCAGAGGTTCCTCCGGAGACTTCACAGTGAAGTCTGGCCCTCTCTGTGGGATTCCACATCTGTGGTTCCAAGATTTCAAAACAGTGGAATGAACGTGGAGCAGCTAGTGTGTTTTACTTTGTTTGTTTTGAGAGTGGATTTGAAGGTGTCCTTCAGTCCCCAATTAGAGTGTGGATTTTTATTAAATGGTAGCCTACTGGGGGAACAGTCCAGAAAGCGGTGGGAGAAGTATTGTGCTGTAAATCCTCATGGGGGACTTAAGACTTCCCTGGGTTAAGGAGTGCTTGTGCGTGTGTGTGTGTCTGTCTGTCTGTGGTGGCGTGTGTCCTGTGATTATAAGATGAGCCTGCTGTGTGTGTTAATCCTGGGCAGGGAATTAGCACAAGAGACGTAGGAAGGAATGGTCCAGAGACCTCCCTCTACTGTGGTGTGAGACCCCGCCCTGGTGTGTAGTACGGCGCCCTCGAGCTCCCCTGTGGCTTGAATTACCGTGCGCACAGCTCGAGTCTTGTATTTTTAGAACACCCTCCCTCTGTCCTTTCCCCTGTCTCTGCCTCCTCCTCCTTGGTGTCTGTCGTTGGCCGCGGGCTTGCTCCGACCAGCCTCACTGAAGCCCAGTGGCTTTCAGGATGTTCCTGATTATGTGTGATGGTGTTGGTTTGTTTGGTGGATAGACGGGGCAAGGAAAAGTACTGTTGCTGCATCATCACAGTCCTGTGTGATCCTAGCGGCTAACACTGGTCACTCCAAAGCACTGTTTCCATAGGAACGTTGATTCTGTGACAATGAGATGTTTTAATTATCCTAATGACGTAATGACTGATCTGAGATAGAGGCCTTCAGATACATTCCATGCCCTCCCCAGAAGACCGTCTGTGGGAGTCCGTTGCCTTCCTGCCAGGTGTGTGTTCTCATGTAGGTCACGGGCGTTTATCCTTACTGGGAAGGGAAGAACATTTGTTTGCAGCCTGGCTTTCTGGCCTGAAGGCCACCAAACTTTGAGGAGCTTCCTTTTCATGCTCTTGTTATGCAGAAGATGGACAAAATAGATAGGACTCATCGGTTTGGTTTTTCTTCCCAGTGAGTCAGTTCCAGCTTGTGTGGGCACCTCCCTCGGAACGTGAGCCAGGTTATACTTTCAGAAGAGGCTTTTGTCCTTGCCCTTGAAGGGGAGGGGATGGCACCCATGGTAGCACAGCATTTTGCTGGTAATTAGCACCAGTCCTCCCCTGGCACCACCAACGATGTGGTTTTCTCTTGTGCCTGTGGCTTTGGGAACGGAGCATCTCTTCCCCTCTTCTCGCCACACTGGTCCTCTGTGCTCTTCACAGACCGCATTCTCCATAGTAATGACAGGTTCCGAAGTGCGACGAACACCTTCGCAGGGGTCAGAGATGGGGCGAAAAGCCCACCAGCTGGTGTGCGTGTGGGTTTGTGAGGAAGATTCGGAGTCCAGCGTCGGGGGGCCGTGAATCGGTTCTGGTAAGGTACTGCGAAATGAGCCCCGGTCAGCCAGTGCTCTGGCCGGTCTTTGCTGAATTCCCTAGCAGGCCGTACCCTCCTGCGCAGCAGAAGCAAACCTACTCTTTGATACATCTGCCCTCCTCTAAGTCTAAATCATGCTTTTGTCTTTAGATCCAGACAGAAATGAGTCTCTCGAGGTCCATTTTCTTTCCCGTTTTTTCATCTGTGGAACTAAGGCGTTTCCTGATTCTTCTCTTCGCTTTTGGCTATTCCTAGACCTTTTGGCTTTATGCTCTTGCCTCAGAGCCATTTACATTCCCAGGGTAGATGGTACTGGACCTCTTGTCGATAGGCTCTGGCTCCCCAGTGTCTGCTCAGCATGGCCGGGAGCAGCAGCCCTGCCTGGGCGCACCTGGGAGCGGGACAGTGGCAGTCACTGGGAAGCAGTGACCTAGCGTCTCCTTCTAAGAGCCAGTAAGGAGCCTGTTTCATTTGTGGTTAACACTCCGTTTGCATTTTGTTTAGATGCTGGAGTCAGGCAAAGAACTAGGGAAGATGGCAGCATTTTCCCTGCCTGTCCACACTGGAAGTTTTCCTTGTCTGCAGACCTCGTCCACAGTCTGAAGGTGTGTCCGGAGAACAGAGCCCTGGTTCTGCATATCTCTTGCCTGTTTGGTGTGTCCCACATATTCTCTGGAGAGTCTTTCCTTACTCATATAGGCCAAGGGCAGGTTCGTCCCTTTTTTCCTAATTGAGTACCCCCGTGCCTCCCGGGGTAGGCCCTGAGACTGGGCTGTCAAGACCCTAGGGTCAGACATATGTATCGGTGACTGGCTTGCTGGGTGGCTGTCCGCTGCGGGCCTGGGCTTCCTGCGGGTTAGAACGTTCTGGGAGGTTTGCTGTCTTTGGGTGCTCTGAGGACAAACTTCAGCCATGCCTGAGACCGCCATCATCCCCACAGAAGTTTCCACGTGGGCGTTTGTCTTGAGGGGACTTCCAAAACTTTAATTTCTTCACTTTTCCTTGGACTAAGGCACAAATAACCCTTCTTCATCTTCCAGTTGTATGGCAGTTTCCAATTCTGGGCTCTGCTCGGAACTTAAAAATTGCCCTTTCAGAAGTGGGCTCTGAGTTCTGCCAGTTTGGGCAGACCCCTCCCCTCTCTCCCTCCGAATTCAGGGTGGTTCCTTCTCTGATCCCTTCCCAGGAGGATGAGGTAAAAGCCACTTAGGGATTTTGTCAGATGCATTAGGTTCTTCTCTTCAGTGCGGTCTCCCGCTTTCCCTTTGTCTTTCTGGCTTGGTCTACACAGTCTGCCTCGTCGTCTGGGGTCTGCTCGGCAGTAGGTCATCCGCTGCCCACGCCAGACTCCTTCCGCTCAGGTAAAGGGTTCTCAAGTGGGAAAACCTGTGGGCTCTGTGATATACCTCCCTTGAAGAAATGAAGAGATTGGTCAGTTTCTCGTCTCAGCGTTTATCTGTTAATGTTGATGTAAATAGCGCTCTGTACCTGTGGATGGCCATTCTCCTCCCCTGGCCCTCTGGCCCCCCACAGCCCACACACTCTGCCCTTCTGTTCTCTTAGCCACACAGCCCCAGGGCCCAGGATGGGGGAGAGTGCTCCTTGTATCAGTTAGCTGTTCCGTGGATTAAAATTTTTGGAAGGGGGTCGCTATTCTTCATACTTAAAAGTATTTATTTTCTCTGTAGAAAATAAAATATAACCCATGGTCCACACAGGAAACATACAAATGAGTTTTTGTAAATTTGCTAGCAGAGTAGGGACCAAGCTGTGTTCCCTTTAAGGCACCATTAACAAGATCCGCACCTGTTTTGGGTGGTCGGCGCAGGTGTTGATACAGAATATTTTCCTACCTCACGTCATGACAGTCAGGGTTACAGACCTTCTTCCTAAACTGCAACTTTCCCTTCCTGCCATTGGCCTCTCTGACTCCAGTGGCCCCTGGCCTGGAAAGAGTGGCCTTTGGACCACTGGCCTGGCTGTGTACCCGTTAGCCCGTTCGTTCGGCAGATGTGAATGACTCCCAGGTGCCAGCAGTGCCAGCTCCGCTCTCTTCCCTCCCACCACGTGCGGATTTCCCGATGCCCATATATTGTACTTGCTGGCTCGCCTTTCCCTTTGGCCCTGAGATAACCCTTCCTGGAAGATGGTGCAGTGTGTATTCACAGCTCTTTTCACAGAGCCATGGGTTTCCTTGTAAAAGCAATTCAGGGCTCTCCCGTGAACCCCGGTTGTCTTCCCAGAGCCTTGATGACGTCTGGGAGATTCGGCAGCGGTCTGGGTACCTGCCGGCTTGGATGCGTTTCAGTGGAATCTGTGTGGTGGGTTGAGGTGCATATTGGCTCAGTTGCATAGTAGGGCAGTTAAATGTTTAAGCAAGGCATCTGCCCACAGTCCCCTCTCCAGTCTAGTGCCTTCCTTGATCTTTTTACTGAACTGCTTGGAGTCCCTAATCCCCCTTGTTGTGAATTTTCTTGTCACCCTCGTGGGACCTGTCACCATCTCCCATTCCCTTTGGGACTTGTCCCCCAGTCCTTCAACGACCTTTGCAGCTAATTCTGTGTCCTAGAAGGGCTGGAGGTGTGATGGTTGGAGTGCTGGAGACCCAACATCAGGGTCCTGGTCTCTCCCAAGAGCCAGGCAGTAAACTAGATGGAACTCAGTCATTTCGCAGAAATGCCAGCCTTTCCCTCCCGGGGTAGGAAGCTCAGGACCCTAGAACTCTCATCAGGGTGCACACGTCAGCATGAAGGGGTCCTCGCAGCACTTTAACCTCAGCCTGTGTCGCAGTCTTTCTTTACAAATGCATCAAGCCATTTGTGCATGGCGGAGGGTGCATAGGGAAAGGAGGTCACAATCTTGTATTTTTGTCCTGTTTAGGAATCCAGGCTAAAGAAAGGAGAGAATCCTCCGGATGCAGGGTATTTCACAGACCCCAGCATGGGAAGCGCATTGGGTTCTTGCATGGAGCTGGGACTTTTGGAATTTGGGCCTAGTCCTTTCTCCTGCTTGTCATGCCCCGGACTAGACACCCCATTGCCCAGGTCCACACCACCTCCCGGCTCTTGGGATCACCGTGCACAGCTTCCCAGTACCTCTTAACTCCTATTCTCAAGAAAAAATACAGTCAGCCCAGCATGTTGCTCGACTTTCTACCCTCATTGGTCAGCCTGGGAGCAGGGGGCGGGGGGGGGGGGGGGGGGGGGGGCGGGGGTGTCCCCTTGGGGGGGGGTTGGGGTGGGGGGTGGGCTCTCTGAGAAGAGGCTTCAGACAGGATAAATACCTTAGAAGTATTTTAGTAGCAAAACTGCTGTCCTGCTGCCCACTCCCCAGCCTGCTTTTTTGAGAGTGGAAAGGCAGGACACAGGACCGTATCTGGACATTGAGGAAATTCTTGGGTTTCGCTTAATTTGGGTTTCTGGCATCTTTGTTGCTTTATTTCCTGGTTTAATTCCCTTTACCAGTCTTGGCATCCAAGATTTCTTACCTCCCTCTTCAGGACCAGTTTCTCCTGCTCCGGAGCTAGTCTGTTCTTGGGTGACATTTCTTCACCTTCATTCAATCTCAGGTTTTTAGCCTTCTTTCGTACTTAGAGAGCAGATCACAAATCCCACGGTCACCACCCATGGACTTCTGGGCTCTCAGGTTTTAGCGCTGAAAATATATTCATTCTGTGGGCCTGTGGTCCGCCCATGCCCCTCCCTGCCCGCCTCCTCACCCTTGCATTTGGTCTTTGCCGTGTGAGGAGAGCTCTGCACTAAGAGCCATGGGCAGGCCTTCTGAGGTACCCCAGAAGCTACTTCCCTGTAGCCAGCAAGAGTATCTGGTGGCTGGGACAGTTGCCAGGACAGAAGTCAGATGTAGATGTCAGCTCGGAGGAGTTTTGACTGAGAGCTCTTTAGACCAGAAACCCTTGTCTTCCCTGTCCCGCCGGCTTGCTTTGTGGTCCCGTATCAAAGCCTTTAATTTTTTGGATTTTGACACAACTGCTTCTGCTTGCCTAAGTGTTTTGATCTTACTTACCTCATCCTGGGGCCTGTCCCATGTTAGTAAGGCATTTCATAATTACTTGTAACTTTTTTAAACCGTTGGAGTCGTTTGGAATACACAGAAGTAACCTAGTAATCCAAAGATACACATTGAGGCACGTGATGAAGGGTGGGGTCATTAGCCTTTGCATTTGATACTCTGGACTCGGCTCCAGACTTAAGGACCAGAGGGACAGCAACGCCATGTGCCTCTGTCCAAGGAAATCTGGGTTGGTCTCAAAGGAGAGTACCAGTGTTTTTTGGTTCTAATAAGTAGCACCCCAATGAAGAGGTGGGGAGGTAGGGACGGAAAGAGCGAGCGCTGCGTGGAGGCTCGTTCACGTTCAGATGGGAAGGTCAGCCCTTCCGAAGTGCCAGCTGTTCACTCGGAGTAGCAGCTGTCTGCAGCTCTCCCTGCCCCTTCCCCTGGGTCGTGCTTGAGAAAAATGTGGCGGACCACTCCCTCTTTTTGTACAGGGCCAAGGCTGAAAGCCAAACTCCGCTCCTACTGATTAGGCAGCCAAACAGATGAGCAGAGCTGTGATCACCCGGCTCCGTATTCCTGACTTCTTCCTGCAGGGAACGAGAGAGGCACCTCTCCTTTGCCTCACAAGTTCTCCTTCCACCCCTGCACCAGACTGGGAGACCAGGTTGGGGGGCGGGGGTATGCTCAGGACAAGCCCCGTGTGACTCCTCAGGCCTGGCACTGCCTCCCTGCTCAGCCCCACCAGGGGGACGGGGCGGGGGTTTTAGGCGGGGTGGAGAGGATGGTGTGCAGGCCAGGCTGTGTGCCCCCACTCGGTGCCCTGAAGTCCGTGTGTGTCGCTCCCTCCTCCCTACCTACCTCTGACCCTGTTGTGGGTGAGGGTGGCCGTGCTCATGGCCGTCTGGAAACTGAAGAGGCAGAGACCTATTAAGGAATCTGTAGACCACATGTTTTCTCTTCCTTGGCTTCTTTCTTCTGCTGTCTGGGTAAGCCTGTAGGCACAGTGCCCGGGAGAGCGGATGCCTCCCGACCTGCCTGTCTCGGTGTCGTGGCCTTGACCTCCTGCTGAAACATGTGGTAGAGGCATGGCAGCTAAGAGGTACCGCCTACATGTGCTTTCTGGCTGTGGTGACTTGGGATTTTTAACCTTATATATCTTTTTCCTTTATTAAAAACAGAACAATTTTTAGCACACTGAAGAAAAAAAAAAAAAAAAAGCCAAACATTTTGTGCCTTTCTAAGGCAGCACTGTATCCCAGGCTGCATTTTAGGACTTAATATGGAAATACCAGAGTCTTAGCTCCTCTACCTTGAGTGTCAGTCCTTACAGTCTAGGAGGGAGGAGGAGACACTGTGTGGGGCTGGGGAGAGGGCACACAGGTGTGGTGGGGCAGCGGTCCCTTCCCCCTGCCCTGGTGGCTCTGTTGGAAGAAGCAAGCATTACCCTGGGATCATTTGGCTCCAATCAGAATCGTAGTTAGAGGTTGAATGCTGTGTCTCCAGCAGGAGGAGCGAGACTGTCCTGGGACTCCCAGGAGTGCTGTGGACCCTGCAGGTGTGCTAGCCTCCGGGTCCTGGGAAGGACCCAGCTTCGGGGAAGAGCGTAGGTTGGAGTCTGCTGACAATGGGAGGTAGTCTGTGTCTTTCTGCTGGATCCCAAACTGGCCTAGACCTCCTGCCTCTCCCTTGAGACATGGCTTTTCTTTTATTTGAAGATTTCGGTCTTAAAGCATTAAGCAGCCAGTGCCCTCGGTGGGGGCCAGTTTTCCCCTGGGAAAGGCAGCAAGGCCCACATGCCAGAGCCTGGCCTCAGGATCGTGGCCACTGTAGGTTTCAGCAAAGGAAAAAGAAAAAAATGTTTTCTTCATGGTATTTTACTTCTCCCTTTCCCTTTTCAATTCTTCCCTGCCTTTAACTAATAAGGAATTGGGGAAAGAATTCTTTTTCAAGTCCTCCCTCTTTAGGATTTTGACATTCTTGGCCTGGGTGGGGCTGAGGAGAACTCGATGCTTTCTCCAGAATAGAGTCCCAATTTGTATATCAGTGTTAAAAATAAGACAAAAACTTAGATGAGATTTTTGTGGACTATTTTAAAAAATGTGTCATTAATATAAAAAAATTTATATTAGCAGTATTTAATCATTCTCACCTGTAAAGAGTAAGAAAAACAGAAGGTAAATATTCTTACAGAGAAGAGCAGAGCTTTAAGATTCATTTTCGATTTTAAGTCCCTTTTGTTTTGCCAGTGTATTAATGTCTAGAGGTCTGTTATACTAATGTTATTTATTAATTTTTTTTCATTTCCATACACAGTTAACTAAAGAGCTTTTTCAAGCACCCATGTCTGTAAAAAAAAAAAATATTTTTAAATAAAGTTTCTTTTGTTGTAGCCGACTGGAGTTCTTGCTCTTCCACGGGGGTGGGAGAGCGACGGGCTCGGCCAGCCCCATCCTCACGGTGAGTCCACTGCTACCCCAAGGCGGGTCTGCGCAACGTGACAGAGTGAAGGGCCAACTCGGCCTGGCTGCTGCTGAGAAAGGCTGTGGTCCTCTGGGAGCTCGAGCCATTTGCTCAGAAACAGAGGTAACCCCTCATCCCCACTCCCAGATGCAAAGGTTTCGTGTTCCTTCTGGTGTGATGCCAGATCCCGGGGCCCCAGGCTGCAGTGGCAACGCGATGAATCAAAAATACTGTGAGGTTTCTGGGACAATTAAGCTTTATTTTTCATATATATATATATATATACACACACATATATATATAAAGGAAATTTGCAAATTTACAGACAACCTAACAAAACCACATATACATACACTCACACACGCACACAGATACCCATACACACCCCAAAGCTCCAGCCAAGCCCACCTCTTGTCCCTAAGTACCATTCTCCCGTGAGGGCCATTCTTGCCAAGACCTAAGCCCCTTAGCTCAGTTTGTAGAAGTTTGGTGCTAGTGTAATTATAGTCTTAATCCTCCTAAAGGACAGTCTGAACCTCATTTGTCCCCTAACCTTTCAGTCTGATATGACCCGCTGACTGGGCAATAGGAGCCAAACTTGGGGGTGGGGGCTGTTGGGCTCAATGGCCTAACTCTGGAGAAATGCCCAGCTTCCTCCCTGCAGGGACGAGATACACCCAGCACCTCTTAGGAAATGACACCATTCCCGGCTTCTGCCCCGAGAAAGGTGGGTCACAGTAGGACCTGAAGCATGCAGGCAGCTGCTTGTCATAAAGGCTGGGGAACTCTCTAGAACCGGCGTGAGAGGGGCTTGTGCTCCGTGAGTCCTCACTTCGGTGACACAACTGACCAATGAAGCCAGCCTTTGGGGCAGGAACCAGACAAACAGGCTGCCTCATCCGGCTGCGGCAGAAGACAGGTATGTGCGTCCATGATCTACATACAGAGAACGCGGTCTGCGAGACACTCTCTCCCACCCCCAGGATGCCGAGGCCCCTCCCTGGGATAAGCATCACCCAAAAGAGTGAGCCGGTGGCAGGTTGATCCCCGACGAGGGCCCTCTGCGGTGGGGCCTGCAGGCCAGCTGGGGCAGGGGGCCTTCTCCACAGCCCGCTGTAGAGGCCTGGGTGGTCATCCTGAGCGCTGGGAGGGAGAGGGTGAGCAGAGAGCACAAAACGTTCCAGGCGGGAGGGGCACTCAGTGGGGTGAGTGGGCTAGTGCCTCAGATCGATGTATTTCTCTCCCTAGAAGCAGGTGAAGAGAACAGGTAAGGGGGGATGCGGCGGGGACAGGGACGGGAGCCTGAGGTGGTGAGCGCTGGAGGGACGAGGGACTGAAGCCAAAGCTGATGGACTAGGCGTGGAGGGAAGCAGCGGGAGGGGGTGGTGGGGCGGGGTGGGAGAGCCTAGGCCCCCGAACCGGACTGGCCACACTGCACCTGGTGACCTGAGCCACGGCACTGTTCAGGAAAGGTGGTGACGGAAAGTGTCTGCTCTCAGGCCTGGGAGCTACCCCTTCTCCGGGGTCCCTGGGCCACTCGCCTCACCCTACCATCTGGGACTAGTGTTAGGAAGCCAAGACGGGCCTGCTCCCAGTCTCCAACAGAGGAGGAGGAAGGGGGGAGACAGTTAGTGTTCGGGGACACGAGAGCCATCAGCCCCGGCTGCTCCTGATCCCTGAAGCTGGGTCAGGCGCTGGCCATGGGCAGTGCCTCCTACCTGGTCTCCGGGCGCCCTCTGGTCACGGCTGCTGCCCTGTAGGAGGCCCATCTCTTCTGGGAGCTTATCTGACTTAACTTCAACTACAAATTCGCTCTTACGAGACGGGGGCAGCGTGCTGGGAGGGAGGGAGGCAAGAAGTTGGCATCTCGGGCAAGGAAAGGGAGGCTCATTGAGAAAGACGTTGGACTGGGCGATGAGGTGCTCTGGGACTGGCTCAGGGAAGGGGAACAGGCGATGAATGGAGAGGAAGTGTGGGTGATGGCAGCTGGCCAGTGGGCAGGAAAGCGGGGAGCACTCACACCCAGTGTCCCCCTCCTGCTCCGAAGGGGTGATGGGGGAGGGGGGCGGGGGGGGGCAGGGAATGTCCCTGCCCAGGCGACATGCTGGGAAGGGCGCGATTGGGTGGGGGCGCAGGGTGCTGGGTACCCGGCTTACATCTCCTGCTTGCCTGACCGCCCACAAGGCAGCTTGCCCTTCTTGTAGAAGAAATAGAGGACAGCACCCAGCACAGCCAGGACCAGGACGCACACGGTCACAGCCACGATGGCCACGCCCTTGCTTTCAGGCTCTGGCAGCTTCTTCTCTGTCCCACAAAGATGCTCCGGGTCACTCCCAGCCCCAGGCAGCCCTGACGCCACCATGCCCCACCCCACCTCACCCCTCCACCCCACCCGGCCACAGCCCAGGACTGATGGAAGATGGGCCCCTGCTCACCTTTCTGAACAGGGTTCCCCCGGGGAAGGGTCAGGGCAGGAGGCGGCTGCCCGGCTACAGCTCTACTCTCGTGCCAGGACTGCTTACCTGTGGAGGTGCCGTTGGCTCGGACAGAGGGGCTGACAGTGGATGTGCTGAGGCCAGTGCTTCTGCTGGAGTCTGGTGAGTGGTGAAAGGGGTTGAGAGGGGGGTTAGGAAAAGCACATGCTCGTGCCCACACCTGCCATGCCGCAGGACGAGGCCCTTACCCAGCTCCAAGAAAATGGTGGTGGTGTTTCTGCCCAGGGTGTTGGAGGCCACGCACTCAGCACCTGTCCTCAACAGCTCTGGGGTCACAAGGACGCTCAGGACACTCAGGACGCTCTGTGGCTCTTGGTCTTGTTCATGTGCCTACAGGATGGGGACGCCGCTCAGGGAGGGGGGCGCGGGGAGGGTGCCCGTGGCCCGCAGCGGAGCCTCGGCAGGGGCGGTGGGCCTGCTCACCGTGCCCTCGACGCTCCAGGAGATGGTGGGCCGGGGATGTCCCGAGGCTTCGCAAGACAGATTCAACACTGCATTCTCCTGCACCCACATCCTCCTCTCCTTCTGTGTCATCCATGGGGACCCTTAGGGAGAGAGCGGTACGGGTGTGGCAGCAAACTCTGCCAGCCTGCCTCCCCGTCCCCACCGGAGCAGGCCAGGGCAGCAAGAGGAAGGCTTCCGTCCTGCAAGGAGCTTGAAACCACCCAGCCCCAGGGAGCGACAGGGGGTGGCCTGATCTCTGCCCCGAGGGCTTCTCACCAAAAACGGCCACGTGGACCAGCTGTGTGCGGTTCAGGCCGGGGACGCTGGGCACGGATGCCAAGCAGCGGTAGCCTCCCCCTGCCTCGCGTTTCAGGTCGTGTAACTGGAGCAGAGGCCCCCCCGTCAGCACCTGGCCTGTCTGGGGGTACAGATGGGTCAGGGCCTTGCTCCCAGCCCCACGCGGGCCGCAGCCCCAGACCCGCCAGGTACCTTTTCTCTCAGCCACTGGAACTGCACGGCTTGGTTGCTCTCCGCCTCACAGCTGAGGACGAGGCTGCCTCCCTCCTGGCTCTCCGGGGCTGCAGGGCTCACCCGCACAGCAGACACGTCTGGGGACAGAGCAGTGCTCTCAGCCTGGGTGGGGTGGGCCAAATTCCCTCTTGCCCCTCCCTGGTCCCCCCATCCCAGGCCCCCCGCCCCTCACAGTTCACCAGCAGCTCCTGTTGGTCGCTCAGCAGTGATGCCATGGTTTCCAAGTCCAGGCCCTGACACTGATAGAGGCCACTGTGCTCCTTCTGGGCAGACTCCAAGACCAGGACCCCGTTGTCTTCGGGCGTCATCTCCTCCACCTCCTTGGTGCTGAGGTTCTGGGGAAGAGCAGAGAGATGAGCCGAGTGCGCCTCCAGCCACCGCGGTGCCCCCCCCCCGCCCCCGTCCCTAGCGCGGCGCCCTCCGCACCTGCTTGCTGATGGTGAAGTGCGGCGGGGGGTTGCCGTCCGCCAGACACCTGATTTCCACGCGGTCCCCTTCCTTCAGTGCTCCCACGGGCTCCACCTCCAGCCACACCTTCTCCGCCGGGTCTGAAGAAGCACAGGGGCCAGCCCTCAGCCTCAGAGCCGTCCCCACACTGGGGAGCTGGCTGGGGCGGCCACCAGCCTCGGCCCAGGGCCGCGCTGGGACTCACAGAAAACCTGGACGCTGACTTCCCGAGACTCCTTCATGTGGTTGCCGCTGGGCAGCCGGTAGCTGAGCTCACAGTAAAACAGGGCGTCCTTGTCTGCGGTCACCAGCTGGGCCTTCAGAATGCTCACCAAGGTGTACAGACCGCTCGACTCCACGATCTGGGACGACTGAATATAAACCCCTAGTGGGGCGGAGAAGGGGGGGAGAAGAGCTCAGCCTTGGCCCTGCCTCCAGCCCGGGGTCCCCTGGGATTCTCTGGGGGGGGGGGGCACCTGGAGAGGGACCCCTGCCCGCCCCTGCGACCCTTCAGCTCAGCGGTTCTGTGTATCTCGGCATCTAGCTATGCCACCGACACCCGCGCACACACAGGGACGGGGTGCCACACTCCAGATGTCCACCAGCTGGGGACCCCCCCTCCACCATCCCCATGGTAGGCGATCCTGCGGGGGGTGGGGGCACAGAACCATCAGGTCCAGCCACGCAGGCTATGCTGGAAAGACTTCCAGGACTGACCGTCCAAAGAAAAATTACCGTGTGGCGACGTATGCCACACTGAGCCACTGAGGTCAGGGCTGCTCAACCTCAGTGCGACCTTAGGTGGGGGTAGAGGGCTGCCCCGAGTACTCTGGGGTGTTTAGCAGCAGCTCCCCTCGGCCTCCCCCCACTAGGTGCCTGTAGCCCCTCTCCATTCACGACAACCAAAAATATCCCCAGATGTGGCTGAGTGTCCCGGAGGGGGAGCAGCTGTGTCCCTGGTCAAGAACCACTGCTTCAGCTGATAAAACAATAAAGCCTTCGTGTGCCCAAGATGTATTTCTGTGTGTAAGTACCCCGAAACTGGCTGGAAAGAACAAACACTGACAGCAGACATGACTTCTGAGACGGGACCGGGGGACCCGGGGCAGGAAGGGAATTTTCCTTCTAGATCTAAAGTGCAGTTTAAAATCTCGTGAAAAGATTTTCAGGCATCACTTGCGAATTGAAGCAAACAAAGAACAAGGACGGGGGTGGGCCCAGTGCGGTGCCATCAGCATGGCTTCTGAGGGCTCAGAGGGCGACTCACGGTCCTTCTCCTCCTTCAGGGAGTGGCCATTCTTATACCAGATGACTTGAGGAAGGGGGTACCCATTTCTCCCTACACAGGTAGCCACCTGAGGAGGACAGGGTGTGAGTCTCCCTGCATCGGAGGGAGGTCCCCCCCAAACTCCCCCCAACCCCCAGGCTCCTGCTTCCCACCTGGCCAATCTCACCTCCTCAGGCTCCTTACTGCTGACCGAGATGCCCAAGGGATTCACCTGGATGGTCGGCTCCTCCGGGGCTTCTACAAGAGAAGGAAACGAGGGGCCGAAACCTCCACCACGGGCCACCCGCACGGGCCACCCGCACGGCCCACAAAGCCCGGCGCGGCACTCACTGTAGACGCGGAGTTGGATGCGGTGCTCCTGGGACTGGGGGCGCTTGACCTGGCACAGGAAGATACGCTCATCGTGGGGGGTGACATGGCTCAGGACCAGCGCGGTCCCTCTGTCTTGCAGGCTGAGCCGCTGCTGGTACTCGCCAGGTTCACTCTGGCCCTGGCCCTTGCGCACGCGGAAGATGAGCGTCGGCTTCTCCTTGTGCACCTGAGGGCCGGTGTGCGAGGGGACGTGAGGGTCCCCTGCAGGAGGGGTACAGCCTCCCGCCACCCCAACATGCTCTCCAGGGCCGCGCACTCACAGAAAACCAGTCCACGTGGCTGAAGTTGCTCTGGGAGTGGGAGGGGCCGCACGCCAGAAGCGCCGTGCCGCCCACTTCCGCCTCCACCAGCTCCGGGGCAGGGGGCTCCGCCTCTCCCGGCACACCTGGGGGCGGAGGAGGGGCCGTCCCAGCCCTAGGTCAACTCCAGCTGCTCTCCACGCCCTCCCCTCACACCCTCTATCTTGCAGCTGTTCCCCCTGCCACTTGGAAGGGTCCGGAGGGGGCTCTGGCTTCCTAACCTTCAATCCCTCTATCTACCTGCTGCCCCAGGCAGCCCAGCCCGTTCGGGGGAGCTGAAGGTCACTGCCTCTGGTCATTGCAGCTGAGACCCTGAGCACCAAGCATCTTCCAGATGAGGCTGACAGAGGGGCAACCCAGGCTCTGGGCCAAGAGGAAGGCCCTTTTCCTTCCAGGCTCCCACCCCTTCCAGTGAGCTCAGAGTATGGGAATGCAAGGCATGTGCCAGCCTGCGCCACACAGGCCCCTTTGTGTCCCCATGCCGAGGGGAAGACATCGCTACTCTGCCCCCCAAAGAGCCCTCCCCAAATTTCCTGCAAGACCCAGTGGGCCAAACCTGGCCAGAAGCTCCCATCACATGCTCCCTAAGCAGTACCTCTGTGAACATCCCACAAGCTCAGATGACCCCATCCTGGGAGTATTGTGAGCATGGAGGGGTCAGAATCTCCCCCAGGGGTCAGGCCAAGGGCCAGGCAATGGGCAAGAGTGACGTCAGTGGTGCCGCGTGCTGCCTGCCCTGTGAGGAGATGATGTCACTCACTACCATCTGGCCGGCCTCTGGGGTGCCGTGGCTGTTGCCCTGGGCTGGCTCCCGGACAGGGAGGGCAGATGGAGTGGTCTGCAACCAGGAGAAGCCTCGGATCCCTGACTGCGTTTCCCCAGAGCTAAAGGAGCAGGGCGGGGTGGGGCTAGATCTGCTGCTGCGGGGGAGCCCAGTTTAGCCCTTTCCCCAGAAACACAGCTTGGGAGCCAGCAGCCGGGCGAGGGGGGTACCCCAGGGACACTGTAGGCACTGGGCATGAGGCCAGTGAGCTGGGTACTGCCTAGCCCTTCCCTTCCCCAGCCGGACAGCGGCTGGGACCCGGGAAAAGAAGCCAAGAGAAACACGCGACACCGCTGCAGGCCATACAAGGGCAGCGTGCACCCGGGAGCGCCAGGCTCCCAGGCAGTTCCAGAAAGAAACTCCGAGGTGCAGGGGCGCTCTTCCCACCTGAATGTGCTCCCATTCCGGGAGACGTAACGGATCTGGGGCGCTTCCACTCAGGGCACCCTCAATCCCTCGTTTCTGCCTCCTGTGATCCGTCACCCGGGTAGACACGAGGCGACCCACGCCGTCCCCCAGCTCCTGCCAACGCCCTGCTCCGGCGGGAGCCGCCATCCCTCCCCTCCCTCGCTCACCTCTAACCTGGCTCAAAGCCCAGGCGGGAGAGGAGGCGTCCGCACACCCCTTCCCAATAAGCAAGCTGCCTTTTTCCAGCAACAGGCGGGCGCAGAATTCGGGATTTGGAGATGCGCTCCAGCTGCGCCTGCCGCGGCCGCTTCAGCCTCGCGGCCCCCAGAGCCCGCACCTGAGGCAGAGCTCTCCCCAGCCCCCCGAGAGGCTCGGCCCCACCCCTTCCCGCTCCGGGCGGCAGCCTCCTCCCCGCCTCCCCGGTCGTCCTCCCGGGATACTCCAGACTCCAGGCTGCAAACTGGCTGCAAAGAAGAGTTGCACGCGCGCAAGGCACCCGGGCGCCGGCGAGAAGCGCACGCCGGAGCGCAGAGCCCCGCACCGCGCTGCCAGCTCCGCCGCCCGGCACGCCCCGCCGAAGACCTCCCACTGCCTGGCCCGGGCCGTTCGGGGCGCGGGGCCCCCCTCCGAAGTCACTCACCCGCGGCGCGGCGACTGCAGTAGCAGGCAGCGAGCAGGAGGGCGCAGACCAGCCCGGACCGCTCCATGCTTCCCGGCCGGAGGGCGAGCGCCTAGTGAGCTAGCGGCCGGCGGCCGGGGGCTGACGTCAGGGGGGCGGGGGAGGGGGCCCGGCCCGCCCCGCCCCGCGCAGCCCCCCGCCCCCGCCGCCGCGCCGTGGGGGCGGGCCCGGAGCTGCGCCTGGCCGCTTGGCCCCTACTAGGCCGGGCGGGCTGCCCAGCTCCCGAGGCGCCCCCCACCCCGCCCACCCCGGGCTTGGGTCGGCCGAGGGGGCAGTGACAGGTGTCTCGAGGCCCGGCCGGCTGGCCGAGGCGGCGGCGAGGAGAGGCTGGCTAGGATGCCCAGAGTCACGCCGGGTCAGAACCAGGCGTGCTCACCCCAGCTCAGCCCCTGGCAGCCTGTGTGGCCCTGGCGGGCCGCGGGGCGGAGAAGCAGCAGACCGGGGCCGCCTCTTCCCGCCGCCGCCCCGCCGGACCCCTGCCACAGAGAAACTGGCCGGCCTCGGTCGCTTCCGAGAACGATTGCACCACTGCGGCTGCCGCCGCGCTGGCACTGTCCCCCAGCCTCGCACACTCCCAGCCTCGCAGTGCCGGCAGCTTTGAGGGAAGAACCCCGGGCCGGGTGCCACAGACCCAAGGCACCTGTCGTGGGGAGTGCAGGTGGTGCCTTACGGGCTGCTCCCGCAAACCCCAGCTCCCTCAAGTCCCGAGTAGCCGGAGAGGAAAGGGGTTGGATTCACAGGCCCAGGGTTTTCACACTTTTCCACGTCCAGACCTTGCAAATCCTGTTTTTGCCCTCTTCACTCCATGACCCTAGCGGGGACTCAGTCTCCTCTCACCCGAATGAAGAAAAGAGGGGGAAGGAAGGGTAAACGGGTGTGAGGTCTCTGGCTTGGCCCCTGAAAACCTGTTGCTGTCCAGATGGTTGAGAGGACCCCCTGCAGCAGGGCTCCCCGCACACCCCGTGTCCCCCCCACTGGTGATGGTGGCTCAGCAGCTGGGGGTGGAAGCAGGGAGGGGGGAATTGGAGCTGGTTGCAGGCACCGCTCTGCATAGCAAGCTCCCCCTCTTCCCAAACCTGGGTCTTCTGGTCTCTTGAACTAAGGCCCTGGGGAGTGGGATGGGCCCTTGCCTCTCAGAGACCCCAGCATCACATCTGTGGCGGCTCCTTCAGCAGGAGGGTCAAATAGAGGTCTGGATTTGGGGTGGAGGCCTGTCTCCTGGCAGGGCAGCCTTTCTGCGGGGTGGGGGAGGAGCAGCGTGAGGCAGCAAACGCTGGACACGGAGACGGGCAGGTGACTTGAGAGAAGGCTCTGGGGTGGTATTTTGATGACGCAGAGATGACTGGCAAACCACATCTGAACCTTGCTGACCCCTCCTCTCTCTTCGTCAGTCTCCAGCCAGAGGCAATGCCAAGCCAGCCAGGGCAGGGACCTGGAGCCCGGAGCCTGCAGGGAGAGGACCATGGCTCCCCAGCCCCCGGAGTGAACGTATGGACTGGCCCAGGGCCCAGGGCCCAGAGTGGAATGGAGGAGTTTGTTTGTCTACAGGCGCAGGAGTAGGAATGGCTGAAGGATGCTGTGTGCCCTGGCCAGCCAGAGCTGGGCATGGAGCTCTGCTTCCCTGCCCCCACTCCCTTCCCTTCACTTAACACCATTAACTAATCATTCTCCTCTCCGCCTGGAAACAAAGCCCGCGAGCCACCAAGGACAGTCAGTTCGGAATTCGTCTTCAGCCAGGTGGGGGCGGAGGAGCTGTCTCTGCGGTGAAGGGGAAATGAGGTTAGAGCCCCGGGGTGACATCCTCTCCCAGTGTGGCCCCACCAAGCAAGCCTGAGGACTGTCCTTTCAGGAAGCCGGGAGCCTGGGGAGACATGGGCCTGCCAGCTAGTGGGCAGTGGAGGTCTGGGGGCAGGCAGCTTGGGAGGACGGCTTCCTGAGGGGAGCACTTTTGGGATTCCAAACCAAAGAGAGATCAGGACTTTGGAGAGGATTCAGAGGGGTCTGGAAGAAGGAGGAAAGGGCAGTGAGGGCAGGAGAATGGGTAGAGGGAACAGAAGCTTGTGGAGAGTATCAGCCCGCTGGTTCCTTGAAGATACCAGAAGACAGGGCAGCAGCAATAGCCTGGAAGAGAAAGGCAGCAGAGGAAGAACTTTCAGGGACAGGACTGCAACCCAGCTGAAGTGGGGTGATTGATGAGCCTCCCTGAAGCAGAGACTCTGGCACCTGGGCTGGGTTGGAAGCAGTGTTGCCTGGATGTAGGCCAAGATGAAAAGGAGAGATCCTGGGCCAGAGTCCTAATTCTTTGTCTGTTTCTCTCCAGAAAGAAGGGGTAGGGGGCGCCTGGGTGGCTCAGTGGGTTAAGCCTCTGCCTTTGGCTCAGGTCATGATTCCAGGGTTCTGGGATCGAGCCCTGCATCGGGCTCTCTGCTCAGCGGCCAGCCTGCTTCCTCCTCTTTCTCTGCCTGTCTTTCTGCCTACTTGTGATCTCTGTCTGCCAAGTAAATAAATAAAATCTTTTAAAAGAAAGAAAGAAAGAAAGAAAGAAAGAAAGAAGGCAGGCTGCTTTCCTCCACCCCCGTGGTAGACCCATCGTACACAGAGATAAGGGGACCCCTGTGTGGCATGTCCTCTGTGTAGCGTCTCTGGCATAGGTCTGATCACAGGCAGAGAAACTGAGGCTGGGTGGGCTGGTGGCCATGGTTTTGGTCTTTAGGGTGGTGGGGCTTTCATTTGGGTGTGAGGAAAAGTGGGAAGAGAGCAGCCCCAGCCACCGTGGAGGGGGAGGTAAAAAGAAAAGGATGGGCCTGCCCCCAGGGGCCACTGGGGCCAGGTTCTAACCTAGGAGTCCTCCCTTAGATCCTCTCTCAGCTCCAGCATAGTGGGCACGGTGGCCTCCCACACCCCTCTGGCCCAGGGGCTTGACCAGGAGGAAGATACAAGAAAGGCTGCTGAGCTGGGCGGAGGAAGGAAGCTAATAAAGACATTGCAGCTGCAGTGAGGAAGGAACAGAGGGTGGAGGGGGGAGGCCCAGCAACCTTGGCAATTAAGGAGGCTGGGGAACCCCCTGGCCTGGCCAGAAAATAGAGACCATTTTGAGTCTTTGAAGGAGAGGGGAGAGCAGCTTTCCAGAATGGGGGTCTGACGTGGGAGGAGCTGTGGAAAACAGGGTGGGAGGAGGGTGGGGGGCAATTGTTGTCGAGGGCATCATCAGGCCAGGAAACCGGATACTGGGGGGCTGGGTTGGAAGATGTGGGGGAAGAGATTGAATGGGGGGAAGCAGCCCCTATCCTGGCCGGACGCTGTCTCACCCATGCCCTTTGCACCTGACCCAGGGCAGGAGGAAGGAGGTGCAGCATGGACTGAGGTGCGCCCCAGAAACACAGGGGAAGAGGAGGAGGGTGACTTGGGGGGGGGGGGGGGGGCTATTTTTAAACTTGGAAAAACCTTGAGTGAGTTCATCTCCACCCTAAGTACTGGAGGCGGCAAAGGGCCCATTGTACAGGGGTCCAGAGAAGGGGGGCGGGGAGGGGGTGAGTGGCACAATGGCAAGAATTATGTTGGAGTAGGCCGGCCAGCATGGGGTGGGGGAGGGGACTCCTCGTCACAGCTGGCCTACTGAACTGTGGGGTCCAGTGGGGGTTGGGGGGGTGGTTCCACTGTCACAAAGCCCCCTGGGGGGGGGGGGGCTGGGTCTCTGGCATCCGGGGGTCCATCCTGGGGAGGGGGCTGTGGGTGGGATTCCCACAGTCTGACTTTCCCAGGGACAGCGGGGCCTGTTCCCAGGCTCCCAGCATTCCAGCGACTCCCCTGGGAGCTAATGGCCTCTCTTCTCAGCCCCTTCTCTGCCCGGGGGTTGGGGGAGAGAAGGAGAAAGAGGATGTGGATGCGTAGGGACTCTTTCTGGGCACTAGGGACTCTTAAGCCAGAGGGAGAGGACCACCCTTACATCCTAGTCCCCAACCCTGCTAAGGCCTCAGAATGGTGACTGTCCTTGTCCCCTCCGACCCCAGGCGCCTCTCCACGTTGGCAGTCCTCCAGCACCCAGACCTCAGCCTGGGGGGGATTCCGCCGGGAGTCCCAGGAGCCCTGATCGCGGGGTCTCGCCCAGCGGGGGCCGCGGTGGGCGGGGCATCCGGCGCCGCTCACACCAACCCAAACATTACCTTAAATGCTCAGGCTGCTGCCGCGGGCCGGGGAGGGGCTCGTCGGGGCCCTGGGGCTCTCCGGAAGCCCGGGATCTGTCTCCAGGCCTTTCCCAGCGCGGCCGGCAGCCGTGATTCAGTCCACTGGCCCCCCTTCTGGAAAGCAGCAGGGGGAGGGAGAATGGGGTTGCTGGTGTTGGGGAGAGAGCCCGGCTGCACTGGGAGTCCCTGGGGGCCGCTGCCTGGGCGCAGAGCGACCTTTGATCCAGAAAAGAGTAGGACCCTCCAGCCAGGATTTCAGCCTGTGAACAGGAGTGGGGGCTTCTGTTAGCCTAATGCACCCCCCCCAATCCTGGATCTCAGTTCTCTGGCTTCTGAGGGCCCGGCCACTTCCTCCTCCAACCCTAAATTTGGAGAAGGGAGCACGTTGGTGGGGTGGGGGAGAGGGCACAGGAGCAGGATGCCAGAGCCCACACCACTCCCCCTCTGGGAAGTTCACATCCGTTCCCCAAAATACCACCACCCAGAATGTCCCCAGAGAGCTGTTTAAGTCTGACTTGGAGTTGTCCCTGAGGAAAGGCCAGCTCCTCCATTGCAGAGAGGCCTAAGAGGAACCCAGGCTCACCACCTAGGGGCTCCTGGCCCTCTCCTCCCTGACGTCCACTTCTGCATTGTTTTCCTTTCCACACAGAGCTCTGAGCGCCCAGGTGGGGACCTATAGTTGCTATAGCTCACCTTGGAGGCAGGGAGGGAGGAGGAAAGACAGAAGGGAGGCAAGCCTGGGGCCTGCTCCGGGCCTCCCTGTACCACATCCCTGTAGCTAGGGCTTCCGGTGGCAAGATTATGGAATTTGGAGTCAGGAAAAAGCCCACACTGGTAAGACCCTGGCACCTTCCCTTCGCCTCCCTGGGGCCCGGAGCAGGCCCCAGGCTTGCCTCCCTTCTGTCTTTCCTCCTC